>NW_022987608.1:4092397-4249897 GCF_902827165.1 Trematomus bernacchii
TGTGAGAAGGATAGAAAAACACATCTGAGAAGGTAATGAGCTAGAAAATGCACATAAAAACACTATAGAAATTATGTTTGATGTTTTGGTGGATTAAAATATTCAAGGTTCTTTTTTTCTATCATGCATTTAAATGCCATTACTGCAGTTCCATATGATGAAAAACCTTGGCCGCTCTACAGTCAACACGTACACATGACACAGTGTTACATACATTAAGTAGGAGTAGCTAGTAGGGGTTTTAAATGCGCTTTTCAAAGCTATTTTTATATATATTAAATATGATTTAAACATACATCTGACATCACTAAAATGTCCAATCTTTACATTCATGTGAAGTTTGATATGGGATCAAACAGGGAGTGATACATGGACAGATTCATGTCCACACATAACTACAATGTGATTCTTATATGACAGCAAATGGACCTTTTTGAGGGTGGATGCATTATGTTGGTAGGGTTGACCCCCAGCGAGAAACAATAATTATGTCTGAACTGGACCAGAAAAATGTAATAATGACAGAAGAGCAGAAAAATACGCTTCTTTGAGGAAGTTCTTGTGACTCAAGAGGGCCACAATTGTGTTTTCGGAGCAGAGACACTGAGCATATGTTATCACAGACCAAATCGAAGCTTTCCATCAACTAAAAAACAAGGCAGCTAGTTATTAGGACACTGACAAACACTACAGAGAGTGGAAAACTATTTCTCTACTACACACACACACACACACACACACACAAACACAGAGAGAAGAAAAAGCTCTCGCAGTGCTGACTGACAAAGATGCCCTGCAATATAGATGACTAGAACAAAGCTCCACATAACAAACTCCAGTCATATTGAGACGATTTCCTTTTCAATAATGAATCGCCATCAGCATCAGGCGTCAATACTGCCTCTGTGTGTTGTGTGCGCCAGCGTGTGTGTGGAGGAGGGGGGGAAAAAAACATCCATCCTCAACGAGAACAAAACTTCTATATTTAATCTGCACTGAGAACAAGCGGGCATGCAAAGTCAAAAACAAAACGGGGATAGCAAGCCGAGGATTTATGTGGCATGCAAATCACATCCGGACCAACCAACTGCTGTGAGCTTATCCCCCACATCTCTGTGATTGACAGGATTTTTCAAATGTGTAGATTATAAATATTTATAATTGACTTAATATTGACTGGATTCTCTCTGTTTGGTTGAACTTGTACGGGGGGGAAAAGAAGGGAAATAAGGCACAAAAGCTTTAATTTCTCCAAAAAAATAGCACAATGCAGTTCATCTGTGGCTCCGTCTTCACATAAATTACCCTCCCTGTGCCCCCCGTAGTGTGTGCGTGTGTGTGTGTGTGTGTGTGTGTTCAGTAGCCTGTTTTGCTCACTGAGGATAATGAGCGTTGCTTTCAATGTTCTGCAGTTGTCTCCTTGACAGTTCCTCTGTTCTCCGAGAGGTCAGCGCGGTCACTGTAAAGTCGCGCTCGCCTTATAAACAAAGTGGGCCGGATCTCTGAAAATTACTCCAATAAAAGCAACACCAGTTAGCCTAACCACGGCTGGGAAAGGAGCATAGTCTGGAAAAAAAGGGCAAATAGTTAGAGCGGTGCAGCAAGAGTATCAACTACACTCCTTTTCAGAGGACGCCATATTTCGGAAAATGCTGTAGCTAATCTCAAAGCTTCTTATGAGACAACATCTTCAGAATTTTTGCTTGTTTTTATACCTTATTTCTTAACAGTGGTGTAAAGTAACTAAGTAGATTCATTAAAGTACTGTAGTACAATTTTGAGGTACTTGTACTTTACTTAAGTATTTCAATTGTGTTGCCATAGAAAAATATACTCCACTACAATTCAGAGGTAAATAATGTTATTTTTTATTCCACAACATTTATTTAATAACTTTGGACTAATAATGTGAAATATAATCAAAGCTTAAATAATACTTTAGTTACACCTGGAGCAAATTCACAAGCTACCCCTGCAGCATACTGTACAAAGTAATTCAAACTAACTGCACCTTTACCAGCTTTGATGCATCAATATTATTCTGAAATTGACCAATCTGCAGTATGAGTACTTTTGTTACTTTAAGTATATTGTGATGCTAATACTTTTGTACTTTTACTTGAGTTACATTTTGAATGAAGGGCTTTTACTAGTAACAGAGTATTCCTACACTTTGGTACTTCAACATTTACTTAAGTACAAGATATGAGTACTTCTTCCACCTCTGTTTCTTGATCAAAAGTCAGATTCCCTCCAAAATCAAGGTGTCCTCACACAGTCCAGTTCCAGAAGAGGAAGGTTGTGAGAAGGAAAACAGGGATGGGCTTCAACCTCTAAGAAATTGAAATAGCCTTTTTTGCCCTTTGATTGAATTGCAGTATGTGGGCTCACTACACTGTATAAGCCATCTCTGTGTCTGTCTAACTCTCTTTCAGCTCCACATCAAAAAGGCCATCTGCAGTAAAAAAAAAAAGGTCCAGCCAACACACCACGCCCCCATCTCATCCACAAGTTTCCTCCGCCCGGCATCCAGACACGCCACTGCCCACCGTCTCATCAATTTTCCCCTTTGATTTAATCACAGAGTGAAAGTGGCTTTACAAAGTTTCACAACTGAAACTATCTTTAAAAAAGAAACAGAAACAAGGAGTTATGATAGTTAAACTCTCCGTGTGATGCCAAACAAACACACAAAGATTTATTTTACAGTCTCAATAATGCAAACTGCTTTCAATCCCACAGAGCATTAGGATTTAAAGTGAGCATGAAACACAAACCCTTCAAGCAGATTAAATTTCAAATCAAGCAGGCCATGTAAATGATGTGGTGACAGGGGGCCCAGTGCAATTAGCATGCCAGGCTAGTGTTAAAGCAATTAGGCAAAACAGACGGCTAGAGCACCAGGGCTAAGCATAGGAAGGGAGGAAGGACGAATATTTCCATATTGTTCTTCGGGACATTAGTGCGCGTGTGTGTGCGCACGGTGTGTCTGTGCATGTACAGTTTGTTTGAGGTCGATCGGCACTCGACTTGTTTGTGGATTCCTCGGAGGGAATCAGAGGTTAATGGGAACTAGACTTTGTTTACTGACAGCCTTTACAGCCATTTTCCGAGAGCAAGCTGGGGGGAAATAACAAATGCTGTAACAAAATAAAAGAAAGAAAACAGACACTCACGTTGCTTAGGGGAATCACGAAAACATTTACTGGTAAACAAGCCCAGAGCGGAAACTCCGGGAACCACTTTGGGGAAAAAGCAGACACATTTGGGCAAATCTCTCAGGTGGAGCCATCAAAAGCGGTGTCGGCTTGTACGCGGAGACGTGGCAGGAACGACCACCTGGAGACGAGGAATGACACTCGTTTGAGCGTAGATTACTCAAACAAGCATGCCGGGGAATGGCATTTAATACTTGATGTTTCCCAGTGGGAACGGTGGTGGGTGCTTCTAAATCAAACAACGAGTTATGATTTACAAACACGAGTTAAAAACAAACATGGCACACATTTGCACGGTGAGTTGTGTATGATGCGACGCGGGCCTTTTGGGATGCAAAGTGGGACAGCGACTCATCTCAGCGACGCGGGGAGAACAGCGGTTATAATGAGCGGTAGGGCGTAAAAATAGGATTTTACTGTCGTGCCGTATTTGTTGTGTTGATTTCCAGCGCATCTTTCTCTGTTGAGTTCTGTGCACAGTGCAATGCAACACAGGCAGGCTACAGTATACTATACAGGTTTTTATATCGCATGGTCCCTTTTGAAGATGATGTGTTGATGTGTATATTATTGCTCAGTGCGTTAAAACAACATATTGCTATTCATTTCTGAGTTGTTGTTCTGACTTGAGGTGGCGTTCATGTGAATATTTCCAATCGGCAAGATTTCTTCAATTGTTTTAAAATCCCCCGAATGTCAAACAAATGCCTTATCTTACATTTTTAAACAGAAACATAACCTATGTATAATGGGTTCTTCCTTGGCTCATGCTACACTGTTCAACCAAGTTTCTCTGAAAATCAGGACAGTTGTTTTCCCATAATTCTGCTGACAAACAAACTAACCAGCAACATAACCTCCATGGCGGTTTTACCTTAAGGTTATCAGTATATCAAAAACACCGTTACAATGTATTTCAATCCAATTAAATGTTATATGTGTGCATTGTTGTATATGCATTAGTTTAAAATATAGTTACTTTTAAAAGAAAACAGTCATAGTATTGAATTTAACGGCATTATATCGAAAAACTTGGTCCTTAGTGTATGTAATTAAGGGTATACGAAAAACGTACAATTAAGAGATCTTGTTACATTACATTACATTACATTACTTGTTAGACGCTTTTGTCCAAAGCGACTTACATACAGTACTCAATACTGTGGACAATCCCCACAGAAGCAATTTGGGGGGAAGTGTCTTGCCCAGGGACACAACGACATGCTGACTGCAGTGGGGTTTGAACCTGTTCCTATTCCACTGCGCCACACGCCTCCCTTGTGTACTAGGAATGTAACTTAAACGTATACAGCATCACGTAACATGTCATTTTTGCACACTAATTTCGACACAGACTTAAATACTGTTAAAGGCAGCATAACAAACAACCCAATAAAACCAAAAGTTGACCCTCATCTGAATTTCTTTTCTGAAGACGTGAAACAGGGGAAGGGCAAATCACCAGGTTAATAAAAGGAAGTGAGTCATGCTGGCATTCTAATATGTTGTGTGTCTCGCTGCAGTCAGCATGTTATTGAAGAAGTTCAGACGAAAATGCTTCAGGGTGTATGTGTGTGTTTTTTTAACCATCACATTTTCCTGCCACTAAAGTGTGTGACCTGAGAGAGCAGCCAATCAGGAACAACAGACCTGCATGTGTGTGTCAGGGGTTGCTTGGATACCACACAGTGGATTGAGGTGAAAGCTAATTACAGCACTAAATGTCTATTAAGGAAAGGTAAATAAAAAACGTATAGTAAATGGAACACAATGATAGCAGCAACACACCATGTACATTTATATTTGTTCTCCTATAAAGAATGTCTTTTTTAAACCACCATGTAACCGTAACATGAGAGTAATCACAGCAGCAATGATCACACTAATTATTAAATCCTACTTTTGCTATCACATGTTGTATCACTGCTACCAATGATTAATCTGCTCTATAGGAAACCCAGCTTATGGTGTAACCCTTACAGAGACATTTACTTTAAACAGTCTAAATGTTCTCAACTCAATTAGCTGAAATTTAAATTACATGGAGTTTCCAGAGAGTGTGCTAATTAGTTCCCGTTCAAGTCACCGCCATGAATGTATGCTATGTAGTACAACCTATCAGACTATGTAGCGCCATATGGTCGACATGGCCTATGGGCTTTGAGAGAATGACTTCAGGGAGAGACTCCAAGCCAAGCAGGTGAAGCAGTGTTTTGGTTGCAGCGTAGCAGCAGGCACATTTTTGAGTGTGGAAAAGTTCCAAAGTCAACACTAGATGAGTACATGATCAACAAATAATTTCAAACCCAAATAGACAGAGAGAGGAAGATTCTCACACAATAACAGAAACCCAAAACTGAGTAATGCGATGAAGTCTGGCCTGAAGCCAAGTGAAACAAATGACATCATGTAGCTGACTACTGTATCCAGGTAACAAAAGCCCAATGAACAACACCAAGAAACTGACACATCATTCCTAGACTGGGTCATTTTCCTCCACAACAGGAAAGATGACAGTGGTGAAGGATACTTTTCCCACCTCATGCTCATATATTGAATGTTAACTTAGAACGTTTGTTAACGTAGGATTGTATAAGAAGTGGAAATAGTCACGGTGACGTCACCAATTTGTGGACTGCATTTTATCTTGGTCTTTTGAAACCAGAAGTGATACAAGAAGATGGAGCTGAGTATAACAGAATGGGGAACAAGACTTTTTTTTGTTGTTAAAATTAACTTTCATGAAGTGAAACAGAAAGTGAAAGTGTTAAAGCTCTAAGGAGAAAACATGTCTGGATTGAAGATTTGAAATGGAATTGAAAAATTACTTAGATAATAAATCAAGTGAGAAGTTGGGTCATTTTCTCATAGACTTCTATAAAAAAGGACTTATTTTCTGCAACCAATGGAGTTGCCAGTATTTTATTATCAGGATACTATGATAATATAAATGCTACATTATCAGCTGTAAATGTATCTAAATATATATCTTGCTGCCCTTCGAACATGTGTAAATTCCTTAAAGTGGACCTATCATGCTTTTTTTTTTCAAAATACCGTAGCGCCACCGTCCTGACGTCAGGACAGTGTTCAAATCTGGATCAGTTTTTATCAGATCCGTTGCAGCCCCTTTTTTAGAGATTTGGGTATGGAGGAAAATAGAGAGGGTTGTGTTTTCTGACACTTGGTGAGTTCCCTGGAACACCGGGGACAAAAGTATGTATAAAAGACGTGCAAAAGTGCATTTTGCATGATAGGTCCCCTTTAAAGCAATACATTTGATTATATGGTGTATTGATCATAAAATACAGGCTTTAGTTGAAGTACCCTCTCTGATAACCAAAATAATAGACAATAAATAATCCTTCGGTAAATAATTTAACAATGACTGGTTGTCTTCCACATGTGTTGTTCTTGTCACTTAAGCACTTATGAAGTAGCGACATTCTTTCTACACTGATTCACAATTACAGTACAGTTTAAGCAGCATAAGAAAAGCATAAAAGAAGCATATTTGAATCCTACTTTGCTCTCTCTCGATAAGTACAAAATTGCAGGGTACTCTGCACACAAATGTTCTTGGGTCTTACAAATCACTGTGATTACACATCTGGAAATGTAAGCGTATTTACACATGTAACCGTCCCACTATGTCCAAACCCATCAAGTCATTTTTGTGAAACCTACATCCTGCAATCTGTCAGCCTGACTGAATATACGTTTAAAATGGTATTTGTGGGCCACGATATTGTGTTGGTAAGTCCAACTGATCCTCTACCGGGGAGTCCCACACGGTTAAAAAGGCCCTCTTATGGTTTGGGGGATTTCCTTTTCCTCTAGCGTGTTATACAGGCTTTTCAACATGGTCTGCTAACGCTAAAGATCCCCAAGTTTCTCTCCAGCTAACCAATCAGAGCAGACTGGGCTCTGGTTTCAGACAGAGGGTGAAAAGAGGTGCTGCATCACAGGCAGTATGAGAAAAAAACCTTTCTGAACATTAAATCATTGAGATATGTAGCAGAAAAAGCACAAAATACAACCTAAAAACAAGGATAAAATGTCCTCTTTAAGAGAGTATTATACATTGAGGATGGAAAACTGGACCTATGACCAATGAGTGCTTGGCTGAATTATGTTATGGCTTCTCATGATTGTTTTATGACATGACCTCCCTATTTAAAAGAGGAGTGGCAGAAGTTCAAAGCATGGTACAGTCCCAGTCAAGAACACAACCCATTGTAGTCACCACAACACGCTTTGATTATAGAGTTATAACTGGAATCATGTTATACATTACAAACAAGCTCAAATGGAGACTGGCACAATTTATGGAACACAGTTTGGTCAAATTATACAACAATGAGAGTCAGAGAGGGGATGGATGTTCTGCTTTCACCTGTCACTTGCAGCCATTTCCTAATTTCCAGACTATCATGAACAAGACTCGGCTTTAGAAACAAAGGGCCCACTAACAAAGCTTCCCATAGAGAATTGACTGGGGCCTTGGTTTCTATTTACATACAGATGCACCGGGAACATTTGCATAATGTTTTTTTGTAGCAGGGTGCTCAGGGGAGCAGCATTGTAACATATTGGTGCCTAATGAACTCTGAAAAAAATTGATTTTCCACAGAGTAAATTAAGAAATGCATTATAGCTGTTTAAAGCAATCTTGGGGGAAATCGGAGCCTTCCTGTGCTAAACTACGCTTGATAAGTAATAAATTACATGTTACACTTATTTGCTTTAATTCATGCAAATGTTGCCCAATTAATGTATCACAGTAGTTCTGAGGGCAGCCACTGGAGATTTAATTATTTATTGGATTTTGGTGTGTGAATGTGCTTGTGTTGTTGGCATAGGACGCATGCATGAGTGTAGTACAGGATTGTTTGTGGATATTGTGTAATAATTGTATTTGTAGGTTTAATTTTAAATACTTGTATGTCTATCAGCAGCAGAGTTAAATCTCCTGTCTACCGGGACTTTTCTGACAGAAGCCTGATTTTCTCTCAAAGCTCTCACACACTTTAGTCTAGTTTTGGCTGCCTTCCTCCCCTTCCTTCCTTCCCCTCCCCTCCCTTGCGAGCTCCAGGGTGAGTCATTGTTTACGGGCCTCTCACTCTGCTGTCCTATCACCCGGCCCTGACGCTACTTTTCCATTTGTTCACTGCCCCCGCATGTGGTCACAAGACACCGGCCTGGCCTGGCGTTTCCTCCCTGAGACGTCACTTGGCCCGTCTGCTTCTGTCTGCGTTATAATCTGCAGCTTTTCATCACTGAGTCAACTCTTTACTTATAGAATCGCACGAGGGACTTCTAATCAGTGGTGGAGTGTAACTTAAGTACAACTAAAGTACGTTTTCTCAAGTACTGTACACTGTACAATGTTGAGGTACTTGAACTTGAGTCTTTTTTACGTCACTTGATATATTTCAACTCTATTAGTTACTATTTACGTTAAAACATTTGGTGTTTTGCATTGAAAAATAGTATATTATACATGATGTTTCGCATTAAACTAATAATGTAAATAATATGGTGATTCATACAAGAACAGCTCAGTCGATTAAGACGATTTCCATAATAAAACAATAATTAATATTCTTATTAATTTGAATAATGGTGAGTTTTTGGGGTGTTTTCTTCGTTGTAACTTTAATACTTGGAAGTACATTTGTAATTGTACTCGCTTACTTTTACTTAAGCATTATACAGTGTGGTATTAGTATTCTTACTAAAGTAATACATATGAATACTTCTGCAGCCACTGCTTCTAATAAACTTGTGTTAGCAGGAAAGGGATTTATTGTATTGCTCTGACACACTTTGACATTTGTGTCACCAGGTAATAAACCTGTGGCTAACCCCATCCTCACTGGCCACTAATCTAACGTTGTGTGGTAAAAACAATAACAATAGAAATAAGATAAGATAAGATGTTTTTCGGAAGTAAAAAAGGGAAAACGGTGACCCTTTGCCCCTATCTGAATATCAGCTGTCATATAATTACACCTATGGATAAACACACCTTATTGGAAGAGCGAGTGGAATCTCTGGATGTCCGAAGCATTTGGCGGAACAGCTGGAAAAAATGACTGTTGAATTAGCCTTTTGTTTCAGGAGGCTGCGGGAGAGAATAGGCCTCTGTTTCCATCCCCATAACCTGAAGTCATTTCCCCCCGTGACGGTGATATAAAGTTCACTTTCTACAACTGTGTGCAATCAGAAACTTTTATGCAAATTGGAGTTTTACTAATGCGATCTGCATACCTGTGCAAAACACAAATGCAAACAAGAATGACACGATGGCCCAGTTAGCTATCAGCCCGCTGTCAAACCCAACAGGAATTAGAAAGGAGTTAACGCTACTTTGTTTCTCTCCCCTTCAAGTACTCTCTCTACCCCTGCACTCACTTCTGAGGCATCCACTAAGTATCCACCCTCATCACGCCAATATTAAAAAGCTTAGCAGCCAATGGTTTTTCAAGTAAATTAGAGAAAACAAAATCTCCCAGATTAGTCAATTAAGTGGCACATTAGCCCGAGACTTAATTAAAAGATAGCAGGGCATACAGTCTTTAAGGATATTGAGAGGCGGCGGGAGTGTTTAAACAGCAGATTGAACAAATGGCACTTATTAAAAACTTGACTGTGAGTCACTTGACACCTCACATATCCCCTGCACCTTGAGCTACATAAACAGAGTGTCAGCTCCCTGGCTTCCTGCTATGCAAATCTCTGGGATGAGGCAAAGAGAGGAAGTGCACTCGTCATACAGCATCCCCGCCTGGAACGTCAAGACGCCGTCCTACAATCAGAGGCTTAGCAACCCGAGCGGAAACATAGCGTTTACTAACTCGTACTTCTCGACACCACTCCTGAATAGTGGTTATTAATGTTTTTAAGGCAAAAATAGAAGCTAATCGTGCCACACGGGGGGGGGGGGGGGGGAGATGCAGTCACGTTTAAGATGCACCTTGTGACACAGAAAGTGTGTTAGTAGGTTTGGTTGCAGAGTGAATGCATTCTCACGAACACAAACCCCTTCTGAGATAATATGTGCATGCTCGGTGTCAACCTCTCTTTGAAAGGCATCCTTAATTAAACCTTTTGTTCTTCCGACGAAATGAAAAAGAAAAAGGGAGAGCCAGGCGAGCAAAAGGCAGTTATTGTGTCAGAGTGCCGAGAGTGAAGAGCGAGGTACACTAAAACATCACAGTTCACTGCTCGTGTTGCCGTCTAAGCGTCACTTTCTATCTGGAACAATGCGACAGCTGACAGCTCGCACCCAAGAATTATCACGCTAAACTGAATTATTTCTGCCACGTGTTAATTTATTAACAACCTGTGCATGCTCTAATGTAGCCTGCATTTGCATATACATTTTTAACCTGCGAGCTCCTTCGTCTTGAATATTCTTTCGGGAGATGAGAATATTTCAAACTGCCTTTTGTGGCACCGCGATTCAATTTTGAAGATTGGGATGTGGAGGGGAAAAAAAGGAAGAAAGACACATAAATCTCACATGTCCGCAGGGCACATATTCTTTAAGGGCAGATATCTGCACTTCATCACCTTGCAACATATGAGCTGTGGCATCTCCGATCTGAAGCCTCCTCCTCCTCCTCCTCCTCCTCCTCTTCACTGAGCTTTCCTCTCCCTCTCTCTATCTCAAAGAGGCACCTATGACTGCCTTCAGATGGCTTCAAATACCGCTGCCTTGTTTAGATGGCTCCCCAGGACTTTCTGTTTAAGAAGAGCAAACATACAGTATTAATAAGCGCCAATGAACTATTCATATCCGGCTTCAAAACACTACAAGGAATATGTAACGTGCAGATATATAACAATATGTAAACCAGCGCTACTTTAAATGTTTGTGTACAGTGAACATAATACGACATATTTAAAAATACACACAAATACTCGAACAAAGTATTTTACCAACGTTTTTTTTTTTTGACAAGGCAGGCGATAAAGATTCAGAAAACAGGTATCTGGGAGGGGAAATTGACACCTTCCACATTAAGAATCCCCTGCGCTCGCACCATATGCATCATTAAACACGCCTAGATAATGTCGTTTCCCACTCCCATCCATCTTTACATTAACATACATGTCTCAAATGTATATAATTACAGAACGCTAAAACAGTGTTGCATTCATGGCAGTATTTGTATTTGTTCGTAATCCAATAACAGGTTGAGGAATCCAGAAGAAATATCTACAGTGAACCAACAATAGAGTGTTTTTATTATTTTTCAAGCAACCATAATTTATTTTCCTGGTTACTACAGATAAACTGGAACTATTTTCTACCAAAGAAATAGTCCCTATGAGATTTTTTTGTACCAGTTATGTATCAGTTATTCATAACAACACAAATGGCTGAGCATTCACGACAGAAGAAATGAGGACACAGTTTCTGGAAAGATTTCAAGACAGTTTTTTGAGACCCACAAACTTAATTAAAGTCCCTTTCATTATTGGGTTGGAAACAGAAATTCTAAAAAGATTTAATTAAAAAAAAGAAATCTGCAAAATACAAACATATGTGCATGATAAAAAAAAAGCACTAAGGGGAATACAAAAATAACCTTTTTGAACGTTGACGTACCATCCTTGAGATCGCAATATTAAAGCTTAAAATAAACCGATAACATCTCATGCCTGAAATGGTGCCATATAGCAGGTTTACCCTGACAATGCCCTCCCCCCCCCACCCCCCCCACATGTTAATTCACACTTTGCGAAGTTCTCTTCCGCAGAGGATGCGAGCAGGTGTTGCCGATGCACACCTGTAAACTTTGCAATTCCCAGCGGTGTGTGTACAGAACACCCTGCCGACGCCGTGCTACCTTCCCTTTAATCCGCTCTACACATCATCACAAACAAACTGTCACCGCAGCAGTTTGTTGCGGAGCGGCGTGTAAACAAAGATGCAACATGGGATGTGTTTATCTGTAGCAGATGAAACAATTACAGACGCTGACAGGCAAATAAACACATGGAGGCAAAGCATCTGCTACTATGTGGGGGTAAGTGTTTGTTGTAGAGTCACTGTGTATCAGGAAAACAATTTACCAGATCTGACAAACAATTATAACCCTGTGTTTATTTACACGTTTAAAGAAAAGACACAACAGCTTTGTCTTTGCCGGCGCAGAATACACTCATGTTTGTTTGATGTGGTGTTCTTGCCTGTTGTTGCAAAGCATGTTTGAGCCAGGCTATTTGTGTGTGTGCGTGTGTGTGTGTGTGTGTGTGTGTGTGTGTGTGTGTGTGTGTGTGAGAGAGGCTTTGCCTGTCAGTCATGTTAACTCAATGTGAAGAGGCTGTTCCAAGCGGAAAGTTGAGTCCTATATATTTGCCACAATGGCTGGTGTTATTAAGACCTTGATCCGTGTTTTCTTTCTGCATGGAGGGAGGTAAGCTACTGCTGTGTGTGTGTGTGTGTGTGTGTGTGTGTGTGTGTGTGTGGTGGCTTGTTTAAGACGGGTTAGGAGGAGACATACACACAAACACCCATCTCAGTTCTGTAAACATCCCTTTTTAAAACCACCGTGAGGGAAGTTTTCCGCTATTGCTCACGTTTAAGCCCAATTGAAAGCATTTCTGGATGCGTTGAAAAATAAATATGGTCTGATTCACTAAAAAGAACATAAACAGCCTAATACATAAAACAGAGAGCATTATGAATGAGCTTTCTCTGACGTCATTACTTCAAGGGCAAAAATCAGGTTGTAACATTTACACAACACCTAAATGTGTCATTTAACTTAAAATCTGCAAAGCGAGCAACTGATCTTATAAACATATCCCACTCTGTAGTTAATACTCAGATAAACTATTAAAGAACAAGCGCGCCTCATAAACAACCTGCCAATCACCCAGCAGATCCAGATGACTGGAGGCCAATGGAGACGGCGTTCATTTAAGTGATGTTAAGAACAAACAATCAAAAGTGCTGCTCGGGAGAACACAACACGTCCACATCAGCAAATGACATGTAACAATGGTGACATCTAATTTATAGCTCAAGGAGCGTGTACAAGCAAATAAACAGGCATCTCTGGTCCGCACGTCCCTCTCAATTTGCCTCTCCCACGGTCTATTGACTTTCAGACGCCGGGGCGGGAGGGGGAAATAGAAAAGTTGAAAGTGCGCAACTTTGAGCTGATGTCTCATTCACAGGTCAAAGACCCCCGCTTTCTTAGAAAACCTGTGCAAGCATCTGTAAAGCATAAACATGAAAAAAATATTCCACTTGCAAGTATGCCACAACATCGGGGATGTGAGGAAGGAGGGGGGATGTTTTTCAGCACTGTCGAGGAAGAAAGGAAACGATTTGAAGACATCTCCGCGTCTCTTCTCTCCTTTCATTCCTGCGTTCCTTAAGGCAGGTGTTGTCAGCGCCGTCTGCGCGGGGTGGCGGAAACTTTGAACCTCGCCGTGCCCCATCCATGGGCTTTTTTTTCAAGCTCGAGTCTCGTGATCTCGCTAACTGCCACGTTATCTCTGCACCGCCGTGGCGACGCCTCCAGGTAACAAGGAGATTAGAAGCAGTCAGAGGCCCATGCATCACAGCAAAGCTGCAGCAAAAGGGGGTCTTTAAATATTTAAGGTATGAGTATGATCACACATTGTTACTCTAAGAAGAGAGGGGAACAAAGAATACAAATGTTTCGCTTGGAAATCATTTACATTTCATTGCCGAGACTCTGTTCTGAGACAGATGCAATTTTCGGAGTGTTGAAATGCTAAAAGAATGTAAAAGACTATCCTACACTTCCTGCTGTCGGAAAATATACAAAAAAGGCTGCCACTGCTAATGCAATTTTGATGGATTTTTCAACCACATCAATAATTTGTGCGGTAGAAATAACAAGCAAACAAATACCATGTGGCGTATGGGAGGCAGGCTTCTCCGGCCTCTTGTCAAAGTCAATAAGAGTCCTCAGGTAATGACCCTATTTGCATTGTAAACCAGGCCCTTGTGTGAGAGTGCTAATGGGGCCACTACCTGAGGAGATTCATTGAAAGTGACATTACTTGAACTCTCCTCTCTTTTTTTTTTTACCTTCCCTTGCTCAGCCCTTTGAAGGATCGTCTCATCTTATTTTAATGTAGTGCCACAAGTCTAAACAGCGAGGTCAAGTCTTTTCAAACTTTGACACAAGTGAAGAGGAGGAGGAGGGGGGGGTAAGTGTGGAGCGTTAAAGTAGCTACGCATGTCCCTGTTCGGTGTGGTTTTAAAATAAAAACACATTGCGAAGCAGCACTGCTTTAAAAGGTGACTATCACAAATAATATTACACAGAAGAAACTGTAACACTGACTTTAATTAAATGTATTATGTCAACAGATTTCACATAACTGTATTAGGTTAGTTGAAAGCAATAATATTAAGTTGAACCTTATATTTTTTTGTTAAACTTCATATTATTGCCAACAAACTAACCTTGTACAGTTGTGTGAAATCTGCTGACATAATGTATTTAAAGTCAACGTTTCAGTGGATATTTTTAATCCATCATGACACATGCCATAATGCTTGTCATTTTCTGATGTGCTTACTTTAAAAAAAATTGCACACCAATGCTGACAGTTATCTGTATAATTATCCCTAATGACTCAAGACACAATATTATAAATATATCAAAATTAATCACCTCAACGCTAGCTGCCATGTAATGACGGTTTTAATGGATCCTATGGATTGCCACAAGACTTGTAGGGGGGGGGATGCAGTTAGATTTTCTGACAAAAACAAGCATTGATGTCGGAAAAAACTGACGGAGAATAAAGAGAACATTTCCACCCCCTCTTGTCCTGTCTAATTAGTCATATTATATGTAATTAGAAAATGGATATAATCCTATCAGTATACAACTTTTTTTTTTTCCTTCGTATAAAGCAACAGAAAAAGCAGTCATTTGTTCTCATGGTTGAGGGCAGTAGACTTTAATTTTCAGAAAGTTGTATCCAACCCAATCGAGCAGAAGGATGGGATGGATGGATGGATGGATTAATACGTAGCGAATCAGAGGAGGTGGCCACCGTCACACTCTAATTTATTTAATATTGTAAGAGAAATGACCTTGAGATCAGAGAAGTGGTGAATTTCTCCCCAGACGGCAAACAGAAACAATGGAGCCGTCCTAATTGTGACATTACAATCCGGCACACAGTGAGCGATCAGAGGGGGATTGATTGGAGGAGTGGAAAGGTGGACGACTTTGTGAAAAGGTCATTGCACACTCTACCTGGAGTTTTTAATAAATCCAACCCACCGCCTGCACTGCGAACACAGAAGAAAGTGAAAGAAAAAGTACAACTCCTGTGTGATTACAGACTTCCTGGACAGTGATATTTTCCCCAACGCATTAGTGAAGCAAGATGGTAATTTCCCGGGGCCAGGGTGTATCCAGGCAGAAAATGATAAAAGGAAATAGATAGAACGAAAGGGGGGGCTCTCTTTCCCTTTCTGCCCTCCCAGCAGGGGGGCTGACGTGGAGGTTAATTAGGGGGGGTTAAGAGGAGGTGGTGTCGGCAGAAGGTCAGACTGCTATTCCAGCCAGCAGGAGGTCCCTGATCCTAGATGGACTTGTTGAGAGTTGTTGGTCATGTTGTCATGTAAGTGCTACCTCTCTAGAGACAGGAACAGAGCTGTGAAAGAGCACAGAGGCAGATGTGGCAACTTTCTGCTGCAAAGAGAACAAGGAAACACAACCAACATTTCAGAAAACACACAAGTAAAGGATATAACGTGGGACATGATGTTAGAATTAAAGTTGCAATTTTCTTACCAGTTGCTGTCAAGACAGAAACATCAATTCAACAGCAGAACAATTTTTTCGGTAACAGAAAAGGCAGATAAAATGGAGGGAAATGGCAACAGCTACTGTACAGAACTGTCTTTAAATTCCATCTAATAATAGCACTGAAGCTAACAGTTGTTGTGTTTTATATTATCGACCAATCCAATGAAGATTTCTTGATGTAAGTTAATTGGTCTATAAAATGGCTGTTGTGATTTTCCCACAGCCAAGGGAGATGCATTCAAATGCCTTGCTTGTTTTGGAACAACAGTCCAAAAGCAAAACAGTCCAAAGATATTACTGAACATAGAAAAGCAAAAACTGAGAAGCTGGAACTAGGAAATGTTTAGCAGTTTTGCTTAGAATTTGTTTCTTGAAGTTGTGTAATTACTGGAGCTCGATTTGTTATAATTCGTAGGGTTATTTCGAGATTTTACAGTAAACTTCCGACAGTCCACTGCTTGGCTTACACTACTGACTGATGTTACTACCTTAAGAAATTAAAAGCACAAAATCTGCTGCATATCGTTTTTTTTGCAAGTATCTGTATCTGAGTTTTATATATTACATGTGCATTACAACATTTATGTCCAGAGGCAAGATATAGAAGACTCTATATATTCTCATGTTGCCCCTGGGCATTACCAGAGTAGATTGAGTGGAAGAGTTTCTCAAACAACTGGAAGACAAAATGGAGACTTGTTTAAAGGTCCCATGTCATGGCCATTTCTACTGATCATAATTCCATTGTTGAGGTCTACTAAAATAAATGTATATTGTGCAATTTTCTAAACTCACATTGGTTTCTCATACAGCATCTCTGTATAGTATGTGTATTCACTCTCTGTCGTAAACGGCTTGTTGGAGCTCCTGCCCCTCCCCCCTCCCTGTGAGCCCAGTGGCCGTCTGTTACCCCATTCACACCAACGGTGTTTCGGGGCCGGTTCGGTGCTGGTGCTTGAAAAGCACCGGATTTTCCTGTTCACACCGCAGCGGAGCAGCCTCTAAGCTCCGGAATCCGGTTCGTTTCGAGCACCAAAAAGTTGTCCGTCTAGAAGCAAGAACCGCATACGTCACGCTTACGTCGGAGGGGGGCGAGATTAACCTGAGCTAACAGTTAAGGCGAGTACGGCAAATAAAAGTTGTAACAAGCAGTAGTGCTGAGCAAAGTGACTAGAACGCAACCACACACTTGTTAAAAAAAAAACACACTTTATAAAGTCAGGCAACACTAACCAGGCTTCGTGTGATTCTGTTTATTTGTACCTTACTTTGACCATCCGTTCGCCATTGATCATTGTGGAGAGCAGGCAGACGTTTTGTTTGTTATTATAGCAGCTATCGGATGGAATCAATACATGGGCTGCACAGGTTGTCATGTCCGACTATCACAAGTAGAATCATAATGAAAAATACGTCGGTAAAATGTGCCTGGAGAAAACGGCTTAGCAAGTAGTCAGTTTAGCTTCGGTTGCTATGCTAACATCACCCATGTTATACCAGAGAAACTTTCATAACAGCGTTGTGATGCCAAACAGCGTCAATTCAGACTGACACACATTCACTTAAGGGGAACTGGGGATATGTATCAGCTGCTTGTGTGACAGTCAGACAGTGAATACTTTAGAGCCGTGTGAGCTAACCCGGAGCTAACGGGGGAATACACTCCCGTTGAAGAGCAGCCAGCACTGCAGCGGTCGGTAAATGCCGCTGAAACACATTAATAAACAATGAACCACGGCACTCTGGAGAAAAGTATAAGGTTGGAGAAGTCGTTATTTAATTTAATCTGGCTTCGTATGATTAAAAGCAACGCAGTCCCCGGCCCGTTGTTGTTGTGAGGTGAGCTCCGGCGTTGGGGAGAAACTCAGCGACGTAAACTGTGACGTCATGACGCAGCAGCGGCAGCACCAGTCGGGCTCTGAGCGGTGTGAAAAGAGCCGGAGCTAAACCGAAGTACCGGTTCTGAACCTGAAAAGCTCTAGCAGGGAGCTTGAACCGGAGTTGCGTTGGTGTGAAAGGGGTATCAGAGACACAGCCCGAAACACACACACACCCGCAGCCTGGCTGGGACACCGAGTTCCACGGTGTCTCGCTGTCTCGCCGTCCCCACACCAGTGAGCCAGCTCACAGTGTCCCGCTCCTCGCAGCAGCGAGCTTCGCAACGTCCCGCCGAGTGTGTGTGTGTGTGTGTGTGAGGAAGTCCGCGGATTGGTCCAAACGTAATGGCTCCACAGGACCAATCTGCGGAGCCGTTACGTTACTATACCCGAAAGACGTCACTACACCCAAGAAGTAAACAATGGAAAAAGAGAAATATCCAACGAGGTGTTCTGGGGCAGCATAGACAGGTCTTTTCTGTGTTAGAGTTGTACTCACTACAGGGTGTACTTTGAGGGTTTGTGACTCTGCAGACCGTTTACATGCAGAAAAAGCTACATAACACACAAGGGGACGGGTAATAACCAGAAAAGCATGTCATTGGACCTTTAAACAAATTGTGTTCAAAACCAACAGAATACATTTTTGGGAATGATTTATTTTGTAAAAACTGTTCTCTTTCAGAGAAAAGAAGCTAAGTTGAGAAATAAAAGTGTAAGGTACAGGAGGAAAAAATAATATACAACAGTAAAGTATAAGAGAACAACTACTGTGGCTACATGTATACATTCCTCTCTTTTTAAAGTCTTCACATTATCTATAGTGTTTTCTTGACACGCGAGTTAATCATAAACATTCAGATGAGGTTCTGCACATTATCTGCTGCAGACGTGCCTATCCAATACCTAAACACAATATCAGTGCGCCATTAATATGAGCTGTACATGGCAGCACATTATCTTTGTTGGCGTTAGGAAGGGACATTTCTTGAAGCAAGCGATGCTAATGAAGGCCAGCATTAAGTACGATCACTTAAACAACATCAAAGCGGATCTGCAAGACAAGAAAATGACTCCACTGGTGATTCACCACAAACTCATCTCCAGATACACAGAATTAAGCAACAGAAAAAAAGGAGAAGAAAACTGCCTTTACCCTGCATTAGTTTACCATTTCAACGTGACAGTCCATGATTCCTTTTTTGTATTGAGAGTCACTTGGGCTTGATACCCGAAAGCCGCTTATATGGCAACCAGGGTCACCATTTTTTAATTCCATATCACACCCCTCGAGTGCAGTTCAACAAGTCATACTTACACAGTATGTATTTAAAATAGCATCAGAGGAAATATGTGTACCATGTGCAGCTGACAAAGCCTAATCGTAAATGGCTGACGTTAAATTGTTTATCATTACGTTGCAGCGAGCAGGCAGAAGCATTCATTTTCATTAAAGATGTGACTGTATTTCCAGTAAATCCAAGGCTTAATACTGCTCAATCAGGAGAGAGATGAGATTCTTTTGTAAAACATGTTTTCATTGACCTTCCAGCATTATTTCGCAAACAAATTGTCGGTATTTTTTATGTAATAAAAGGCAACTTCAATTAAAGGGGCCCCATTATGCTCATTTTCAGGTTCATATTTGTATTGTGTTCCTCGACTGTGACATGTTCACATTCTTTAAATAAAAAGCTCTTTATTTTTCTCATACTGCCTGTGCTGCAGCACCTCTTTTCACCCTCTGTCTGAAACCAGAGCCCAGTCTGCTCTGATTGGTTAGCTGGCCTGCTCTATTTTGATTGGTCAACCACTTGGTCTCACTTCGGTTATTTTTTATTTCCTCGCTCCTCGGGCTCGGTATCACCGGAAGTTGATTTGTCTGCGCCATCTTGAGTACCGTCCCAGTGGCCTTCTTTTTGCCGGAGGACCGAGGACCGAGGATTGAGGAGTGATAACGGAGGAACGATAATCGAGGAACTACCAGACCATCCTCCGGTGAAATCCTCAGACACTCGCCCCGTCCCGCTCACTGATTGGACGATGCGGCGCATGCACTGATCTGGCTGCTGTCAGACGATCAGCTGTGCGGCGTCATCACAAACGGACGTCGCCTCACGTGACGCTCCGGAGGAAACGACGTCCCATTGCTCTTAAAACTCATTACCCTGCTTCTCGTGGTTTCCTTGCGTCTCTCCATGCTTCCCTGGTGGGAGGGACTAGTCGCAGGGAAATGACGCAAGTGAGGGACGTAAGGAATCCATTTAACCGATGTGAGATGCAGCTTTGGGATGTTAGCCTTTGCAGACCACTTACGTGCACAAAGACTTCTATAACACACTACAGGAAAGGGAAACCCCAAAGAGCATAATAGGGCCCCTTTAAAAAGGAATGCTTGAAATAGAAAAGCAAAAAGCATTCTAAAACTGGCACACTTCTTTGAAAGACAAAAAAAGTAGCATTGTCCTGATTTCCCTTTGATATTTCACCAGTTTTGGTTGTTCTACAGTGCTACAGTAGATAACTGTAAATGAAAGTCACTGTTGCTAAACTACATTTCGCAACAGGAGTGTATGAGCTGACACATAAACCCTTTACAGTGTTGTACAGCACGAAGACCGCAACTTCAGTTTTGGAGCGGAATTAACAGCAACACATGTATTGTAAATGGAATCTGAGTAAATAAAGCATTTTGTTTAGTATGCACACGTTGTTCATCAAAACGACTAAAAAGATAAGATAAAAGTAGACAGCATTCCTGAATAAAATCGTTACTGCACTCTATGATAATACTTTTTACGCAAAGGATAGAATACTTAACACACAGAAGATGTATTGTTCATATATCTGGAGTTACTTCGAGCTCTTGCTGAGCTGGTTTTGATGAAGAAGCCCAGTGTCAAAATACATCTTTCAAAGCATGCTTTACTCAGCCACACCATACCACACACTCACATAAAAAAAGGACGTTCACAAACACATTTACCGCACACACACACACATATTCCCTGTCTGCTGCTGAATTCAAAGTGACAGCAGCAGCAGTTTCCTTCCATTCCTCCACCCAGGGTCCAGTTATCCCCCCTGCAGAGACACAGCCCCCCCACCCCCCTATGTGGGGAAGCAGATGCCGCAGCACTCCATACAGAATTCCAGGCAATCTGAAGACTCGCAGCAGGCGTCCATGATGCCGCAGTCCATGTCGCAGGGGCAGTTGCAGTCGTCGCCCATGTCGTCGGCGCAGCAGCAGCAGCAGCAGGCCTCCGATGTGCAGGCGCCGCACGAGGCCTGCGTCACCACCATGTTGCAAAGAGTCAGGAACTCGCAGAACAGGCACGCCAAGATGCAGTGGACGCAGCAGTCTGAGTCAAAACCCCACGGGGTGAAGCAAAATAAACACGTGAATAAAAGAAACCCATTCAAAAAAAGCAATATACCAAATAAAAATATGTAAATACTGAAATTAGTAGCCATTAAATGAAACAAGCGGTGTGATTGGATGAGGATTCGCATGCTTGGCAGGTGGAACAGAGGGGTAACTTGCCGGGAGGATGGTGAAAATAAGAAATATTCAAATAAATGAATTCCTCTCCTGCCGTTTTGATTAACGGACTGCTAAATAATTGTGGCATTATCATGCAAACTGCCAGGTTGATCACACACAGATGATTAGAAAAAGTCCAACAGTGTCTCCCGGTAAATAGGTGGATTAATGCCGCCAATGCTCACACCTCTGATTAACATTTAACCTCGTCGCAGACTACCGTCAAATAGCTGGTGGCAACTTTCAGCTTGTTGCAGCACGGCAATAAAGAGTTCCCCTTTAAATTACCAATATACCCATTAACCATCACAAATCTGTTTCTCAATGGCGGAATTAGTTTCATTAAAATGCGTCCGTGCTGAATTGGTAATGAAAAAGAACAAATTACATATTTTACTTCCACACACACACACACACACAATGTGTTAGTGATGCCATGCAGGGAGTGCAGGATGCAGAGGACAAGAGTCTTCTTACAGAACTCTTTAACTACAGGGAGAAAATGTCATTAGATGAAACGCAATTTAATTATTCTTCAAGACTTTTGATGATTATTTCTGCTCATGTGTTTTTCTGTCCTTATGTGTTTTTCTTTTAATGCCATTAACCTTGCAGATGGAAATGTGCCTCTATGGCTAAATCTGGTGTTTTTACATGTTGGACTCAAGTGCTTAAGTTAATGTGCATTGTGCCTTCTGAAATAAATAAATACAAATAAATAATAAAATAATTTCATCAAATCAAAGACCTTATTTTTGTTGTGCTTAACACACAAAAATGTTTTTTAAGTTTAATGTATGATACAATAAAACCCAAAGAAAACTGATTAACAAAGTACATAGTGTAATATACATGTTATATATTGTATTACAATGTGCATATTTTTACTTGTGTTTATTTAAAATAGTTTTATTTTATTTAATATTTTAATGCACATTTGTAGTTCAACTTCTTATAGATAAATAAAATTAAAAAACGTTTTAAATATAAACATATTTTGTGTTTTTTTCATTCTCAAATGAAGCAACAGTCACGAAAAGCAAATTCCACCAGAATGAATCAAGTATTCTGATTCTGTCTACAAACTGTCACAATTGACCGTATGATATCGTTAAATAGCTGCTTAACACCAGAACTTGTGTAGTTGCAATAAGGCACTAAATTATACTTAATATCACTCGCTAAGTGTGCATGGCATAAACCCCTTGCAGCTGTCTCCTTTTTGAACCGAGGCCAGAGCAGCGCCACTGCTTTGGAGTGTTAAAGAGACATGATGTGGATGGATGCAGAAAAATAGCATTACAAACAGGGCACATTTGCATAACTTTCATCAGCCCATCTTGAGCTGTCAGAAGGAGCTGTTACTGATTGGGTTAGAGGGAGAGCGAAAGGCGGAGAGTGTGGAGGACGGCATGGGAAGGCAAGCTGAAGACCGCTGGATGCTCATGTTTGATTAATCAAAGTGGAGGGAATTTTTTTTTTTCTTCATCCTATTTTTTGTGATGCTCAGGGCTGACCAGAAGCTGACTGTGATACAAACAAGATAGAGAAGGGGAACATGAAACGAGCAAGTGTGTGAATATGTATGTGAGTGAGGGTACCTGAAGTTTGAATGCATCTTATTATCCTTATCTGATCATAATAATATCTCAGTGGTGGGAGGAGAAATCCTGAACATCTGTAGTGGACGTGCGGTAAATTGGATTTTTTTCATGCTGGTGTTACGAAACTCATACTGGCATTGGGTAAAGTGTACTGCCATGCGAGTGCTACAAAATGAAAACAATAAACAGCGCCCAGTCAAAGCCCCATGCACAAAACCTCAAAGTTCAGCCAAACAAACTTTGAAGGACCCAGAGGGTATAGCCATGCGCTCAGAATGTAACAGTAGAGTATGAATAGGGTATAAACACATAGGCATTAAGCAGCGGCCGGCCATCTCAGCTATTCACTTGGATGTATAATTCAACACCAGCGATTAGTCTGGATCTTAGAGAAGCCAGTAAAAAGGAGAGAGAAAGACGGTGGGGGGGGGGGGAGGGGGTCGTACACTGTACACAAGAGAGCTGGACGAGAGGCACATCTCCAGGAAAACAGAGAGAGACAGACAGAGACACAGAGTGAAACCAACCAACAGACAGACAGAGCAGCGCACACTGACACGTCTCCTGTTTAATGTCAGTGAGCGGCGATGAAGCCCAGAGTTTGCAGGGGCCGAAAACAGCGTCCGGCGCCTCTGAGGAAATACTTTGAGACATCTGGAAAGCTAACATCAAAAAAGAGGGAGCGGCATGACACAAAACAAGCTGGATGGGCCTCAGAGCGGCAAGCTGTGCAAAACATTCAAACTCACAAAGAGAGGCAGACAGAGGGGGAAAGAGGTTGATCAGACCAGGCCTTGGTGGCCATGGAAATGCACAGATGGGTAAAGAGGGCAGAGGACGTGGGCTGGAGGGAGAAGGTCCACCACATGCACTTTAAAGCAGGCTTGTTTATAATGCATGACTGAGGGAAAAAGTCAAAGCTAAAGGACTTGCACAATACACATCAAGGTTTGTAGCTAATCTGCACTACGCTCGAGGCATTGACTTAAATCTCTAAATGAGGCAGCTTGGAGACCTCAGCTGATTACACACAATTAACAGAAAAACACAAACTGGATGACAAGAGTAAAGACAACACCCCCTGCTGAACAAAAGCAGCGTGGTGAATGCCTCCTCAGAAGCTGTGGTGTTATCACAGATCGGCTACGATGCCAACGGCACGTGCCAAGAATCACAGAATCCCCAGAGCTAGATCCAGCTAGTTTACGCCTTTTATTTCCTGTGTTCAGGGGGCTGTTTAGGAGGCTAATTTCACAGGCAAACAGATTATGTTAATCCATGTAAACATTCAAACACCACAGCTTGGCTGTTTTCCGGGGGGAAATAAATAGTTGAGAGCGAACATATTGATTTGGAGAGCTCTCGCGTCTGCAAATAAGCAACACTAAAGCCGTAATGAGACAGACTTGTTAAGCTGCTGTTGTTGTATGTTCTATTCTTTTGCACCCTCTCTGCTGTTCTTTACCAATTAAGATGTTGAAAACATGACGTGTCTGGAATATCTCTGGTGGATGCATCCCACTTTTACTTGCGAGGCGTTGTGTAAGTGCGTTTGCTTTCTTGTTTTTTCTCGTTCTGATGCATATTTCAAGGCAAGCATCATCAAGTAAACATCCGACAGCCCACTTTTATCCCTCAAACCTGACACCTGACCATTAGTCATCTTTGAACACATTATTTTCCCATCTTCACATTGGAGTCCACATGAAAAGAGAAAACAGCAAAGGCCTCGAGTTGCACGAATAGGTAGTGAATTGTCCATGCCACAGAACACAGAAGGATGTCCACGCACGCACAGCCACCTAGCCAAATAGTTGGAGGAGGGATGCGACGATAATGAGGGCCGCGGTGGTGCTGACGGGATGTAGGGAGAGCCAGAGAGGGCCCAGAGAGGTGTGAGGGGCCGTGAGGGGCCCGAAGAAGGCTGGTCACGACTTTTAATAGGCACCCTGTGCTCTCAGGCCTCGTTAGACGGTCACACCTATCTCCCCGATGGAAAAGGACCAGCCGCCCGCCTTCATTACCGGACTCACCTCGGCCTAGCACCTGACAAAATGACGGCTTCCCCGCATCGCAAACGCACTCTCTGACTTGTTGTTCAGGAAAATAAAAGCCACAGCAGCGGGATACGATGTCATTTGCTTGACGGGAGTTATAGATTTCAGGGGTCATGCACTCCCATTAATAGAAGGTGAAAGAAGGGAAGAATGTATTATCAATATGGGTATTATTACAGCAGAGAGGAAAAAAGAGAATTAATTGTTAAGGTGATGGTTGAATGTATATCCTAAATATTATGTTTTTTTTTTTTTTTTTTTTTTTTTTTTTTTTTTTTTTTTTAAATAGGACCGGGAGCAGCATTTCTGTCTCCTAATGTTTTGATCAACTACTCAGATGATTTACTTTTCTTCCTACTTAAATATACCAATGTATGCTTTTGTGTGACATGGAATAATGACTGATGTGTTCTTTTTATTTTAGAAAATATATATATGTTTTACGGGAGTTGAATTAGGAATGTTTCAACGCATACAGTATGTATCAGAAGATCTATTTGTTACGACAAACTACACGTCTTTTATACACAATGCAAATAATACAATAAGAACTGGCCTCAATTCTTGAGACATCCCTACGGCCCCATGGAATGAATGAATGACCAACAGAAGATGGGATGCAAAAGAGAGAAGCATGCGTGCAAACAAGCGTTAGAGAAGTTAGTAGTACTGTGTCTGTGCTCTCTCTTACTCACTGTCATGATTTCCCTGTGTGTTGCTACTCACCCTCGGGTAAAGGAGGTTTCTGTGAGCTGGTGGAGCTGCCTTTACTGCGCCGGCTGCTATCGCTGTTCACCGACAAGCTGGACCTCAGTTTCCTCTGCATCCTCTGCGACACCGGCGTCAACGGCTGCTTCCTGGGCTGCTCCGTGGTCGGCGCCTCTCTTGTGCCGGGGCCAGAACCACCCGTGGCCCCCGTAGGGATGTTGGCACCGCAGGAGCATGTGCGTGCTGCCCCCGGGTGTACGCCGTTGCTGAACGTGGGCGTGCCAGTGCTGTTGTGGTGAAAGCTATTTTGGTCCTTGCGAGCGTCTCCATCGGCAGGCTCTGGTTGAGACTGGGGTTGAGCTGAAAACATAAAATAAATAAGATTTGTATTAGTTTAGTAAAAGACGTATGGCGCTTTTCCACTGCAGGACCTAGCACGGCTTAGTACGGTATGGTTAGGCCAGGCTCACTTTATGCTGCGTTTCCATTACAGTTTAGTAACAGGGGTAGTAACTATAGAACCACAAAACCAAAACATCAGCCGTTAGCTGTTAGCACTCAGAGCTCACAGCTCCTCATATCTGTTCAGAAACTAGACAAAAGTTAAACAAGTACAAACCACAGACTGCCTGTGTCATGGCGAATACAGTCGCTGGTTTATTTATGTCTGTAGCCCGTTGTTGTGAGTGTAGACGGAGCATATACAACGTTAGCTTAGCCTGATTGATCCGATCTCCATTCAGAAAACACGCATTTTAAAAGGTTTTTCGCCTGCCGTCTAGTCTGCAGACCGGTATCAGTATGTTGTTACTTCGGCATCATTTTGAAACGTGTATTACAATTAAATCTCGGTAACATATGTTCATTTTGTTGTAGTTGTAGCCCCCTTGCCAGCGATTCTCTCTGACCATTCAGCAGTCCAGAGTGTTTACGTCACTAGTTTAGCATATTCAGCCCGGTTGTTGGCCCGGTAATGGCGCGTTTCCACTACAGCGCGCAGCCCGGTTTAAGAGGGCTGTGACGTCAGCGGCCCGTCTTTGGTTGCGTTTTCACTTGGCCTAGTACCGGCCGGCGGGTCCTAATTCACAGTTTTTCTGGCCTCATAAAATCGTGGGTCCAGGGCCAGAGACAACGAGGCTGAGTCGGGCTGAGTATGCTAAACTAGAGAGAGCGTCGCTGGCAAGGGGGCTACAACTACAACAAGATGGACATATTTGACCGTGATTTAATTGTAATACACGTTTCAAAATGATGCCGAAGTAACAACATACTGATACCGGTTAGTAACAACCATGAATTAATGCTTTGACAAGTCTGCAGACAGACGGCAGGGGAAAAACCTTTTAAAATGCTCGTTTTCTAAATGGAGATTGGCTAAGCTAACGCAGTATATGCTCCGACCGTCCACACTCACAACAACGGCCTATACAGACATAAATAAAGCAGCGACTGTATTCACCATGACACAGGCAGTCTGTGGTTTGTACTTGTTTAACTTTTGTCTAGTTTCTGAACATATATGAGGAGCTGTGAGCTCTGAGTGCTAACAGCTAACGGCTGTGTTGTTTTTCTGGGGTCCTCTGAAGATCACGTCACGGCTCCGCCTACACTGCGTTACTATAGATACTGCCCCAGTTCCTAAACTGTAATGGAAATGCGCCATAAAGTGAGCCAGTCCTAACGAGGCCCAGCCATACCGAGCGGGGCCGAGCGAGGCCGTGTAGTGGAAACGCGCCATAAGAACCTCGATTTTGGAGGGCCAGAAAAAAGGTGAAAAAGTAGCCCTGAGCCGGAACTACCCCTAGTGGAAAAGCAAAAAAAGCAGGCCGAGCGTGCTGCAGTGGAAAAGCGCCATTAGATGTGTAGTTTCATCACATGTACTTGTATTCGGGATTGTGGGAAATGGTATTCCGATCTCTCGGTCTGTACACACAAACTGAAAAATTGACAATAAAGTTGACTTCGACATCTACTCACATCAGGTTTAAGGCAAGGCAAGTTTATTTATATAGCACCTTTCATTTACAAAAATGAAAGACATTCAGAAAACGGCATTTAAAAACAGTCATTAAAAAGCAAAGATAGTATTTTCAGTTAAATATCGCTTTGTGGTTACCTCTTTTTGAACATTTTTGTGAACAGAAATAGAGCTCTCAAAGAAAACACAGGAATGATCAGAGAGTGCAACATAAGTCACCACAACCTTTGAGATATTCAGACCCTTTGAGATAATTAAGTCCAGAGTGTGCCCCTTATTGTGCGTGGGCTCCGTCACATGCTGAGTCAGTCCATAGTTATCAAGAACGCAAAACAGTTCTTTAGCCCCTCTGTCCTGGGGGTCGTCAACATGGATGTTAAAATCACCAACAATGACTAGACGGTCAAAGTCAATACACACTATAGACAGCAGTTCAGTAAAGTCATCAAAAAAGCTTGCACAGTATTTGGGGGGTCTATAGATATTTAGGAACAGAGCTGAAGGGCCACATATTCAAAAGAAGCAAAGTTCCCATAAGATGTCTTCCAGCATTGAAGGGAATCATTGAACAAAATAGCAACTCCACCCCCTTTCTTATGCATTCTTTCCTGACTCATAAAACTAAAGTTGGGAGGGGTTGATTCGATAAGAACAGCTGCACTGTTATTTTGTTCAATCCAAGTTTCCGTTAAAAACATAAAATCGAGATTGTGCTCAGTGATAAAATCATTGATTAAAAATGTTTTACCTGCCAAAGACCTGACATTTAATAAAGCTAGTTTAAGTTTGTTAAATACACTATCAGTAAGATTTTTTGTAACAAGCTGTGGCTGACATGGAATCACTTTGATACACACACAAACGTTTGAGCGCTTCCTGTTTCTAAGCTTATTCACCGCTCTTAATCTATTACCTATCAACACAGACATCGGCAAAGCTACTGGCAGGCAGGGCCCCGGCATGTCCTGGAAAGAGTTGAGAGTGCCATACTGTACGCCCTTGAGCCTGGATCCAGCACATATCAGTTTGCGTTTTGTACACACACATTCTTATCAGGCTTCGGAGACAGCAGATGCGGTCTTGAAGGGGGGGGGGGGGGAGGACGTTTTGGTCCGGATGATTGTGGTAGGCATGGTGATGGGGGTGCGCGTCTATGCTTCGGTGATTGTGGTGGGCGTCGTTGAGGAGGGGCGAGGGTAAAGGACATGCTGCCATACCCTGCGTATCGCCTTCATGCTGCGGTCATTGAACTCCAGGAAGGACTTGGTGCCAACCCTCTGTATCTCCTTCATCTGCTCATCAAACTCCAGGGGGGTGGGCGAGGGTGAAAGGGTGAGCGGAGAGTAGAGAGAGCTGGGGTGTGAAGGAAGAGTATCCTCAAAGGTGATAAGGGGGGGGGGGTGAAGGGCGGTGGAGACTCCTCCATTTGTGTTATAGGTCTCCCATAATCAAAACATTCCTCAGGCGGGTGCAGTGATACTTCTTCAAGGTTTTCTGCGCGATGTGTTGTGTCTTTCTCCTGTTTTGATTCCTCTTGCCGCTTGTCCTTGGCAGAGGGAACAGATTGATGACGCAGGCAGTTGAATATGTTAAGAGATAAACAATTTCACTCCTGACTTGTTCAGGCAAATTCCATCTGCCTTAAAAAGATGTCTGCGGTGCCAGAAAAAGTTAAAATTGTCAATAAAATGGACAGAATGGTCAGTACAGCCACGTGTTCAGTGCAAACAGTCTGCTGAATCTCTCCACTCCTCTTCTGACTGGCGGTAGAGGGCCACTGATGAACACCTCCGCATTTAGGGAGCTGACAGTAAGTGATTGCATTTCACCTTACTTGCATTTATTTAGCTGCAAGCTCAAGGTCTTAATGTAGGACAGTCTACACATTAATATAGAAAACATATACAGTAAGGCTGCACAATTATTTGAAACTTTTCTCAAAATCACAATATGTATTTGTGCAATATTCAAATCGCACGAAGCTAAATGATGGATGATAAAATATCATTTTGAATAACATATTGCGTTGCAGCAGAGATATCCAAACCTACAAATCCTATTTTCCAGACTTAATAAAACATATGTTCTGGTGCAGATCCTCTTAAAAATCACATCATGATCAATTTCATATCTTTTTGGTGCAATTTTAAATTGTGCAGACCTTGAAACATGACATACATCTGCCCGTTTTCCTTTTTGATATTTAAGATGGGAACATAAAAGACAATACTTAAATAAGAGCATATAAACGGAACTACTGCTTTACTTCCATAACTTACTTTGTAATGTCTATTTATTGCAAGATGATTCCTTCTACCCTTATGTTGATGGCGTGATAACCCTGTAACTTTATTTTAACTGAAGAGAACTTTCATACCGTAGCAGTAGTAGCTTGTGATGTTCAAAGGGAACACGGTAATGGCGACGCACCACTCTCAGCTAAATCACTCTCAGCAAATCTTGCCACCATTCCCTAACATGATCATATCGATCACATGGCAAACACTTGAACCCGGACCGACAGAAGGGAGCGCAGAGATATAGGAAGCGTATATATGTGACAGGTTCACAAAAGCCACCGCTGTAGGCAGACACGCGTTTGTGGGAGCAGGCGAGTTAAGTCAGTGTGCGAGAAACGAGAAAGAAAACCTGTGATACTGTACATATACAAAAAAGAGCTGCTGTCTGCAACAGTAATGATCTCCTTTCCTCTGAACGCTCAGAGATGGCCTTTCTAAGTGTGTGTGAGTGTGACAGCCACAGAAAGTCAGGAGACAGCGACCTGTCTGATAAGAAACAAGGCAAAGGATGTGAGTGAGTAAAGGAGGTGGCATTTCACTGAGAGGAACACCTGCACATTCAGCTCTACTGGGACCTACTCCTGTGTTACCTTCCTCCACATCAGAGCCGCTGAGCGTGTGCACGCGCCACCAGTGCACGCTTAACTACAGATTTTGTGAATTATTCATCTCTTTTTAAGTCTGTCTGTGTGAACCGTGCTTCTATTCCGGGTTTTTTTCCTATACGTTTTGTATATACATTAAATACATGCCGTCTTGAGCATCGCATTGCGCCTATTCTAACAGCTGTCTTATGCGGCTGTCCAAAAAACAACAAATGTGGACAAAAACAGAAACTTAATACGATGCCGGTCATTTTTTTCCATCTCTATTTTCCTTCCGTCAGCTCACCAACAAGTGCAATTACGGTTAACAAGAGAGAGTGTGGGAACCGGGGCCTCGCACTTTTTAACAACACATCACCCTGGGAGAGGCCGGACGTGAATGTAAATGTAAAACAAAGCAATTAAATACACACACTGGGTTTCTGCCTTCTCCTCATTCGGGCTTCTGCATGCTGCCTCCGTAAACAAATATAGACTTTAGGGATCAGGATTCCATGCAATTTGAATTAGACAACTGGGTAGCACACGATAGAATTCATTATGCAGTGATTTAAGACCAGGTTGATGGATTTTCTCCTCCAAAAGACAAAAGCCTCGCAGCCTGCCCATGATAATGTGGAGAGAGACTGAAAGCTTGCTAACAAGGAGACACGGAGAACGCTACATCTGTTGTTGTTCTTCACTTTTAGCGCTGGCAGCTGCAACTTGACATGTTTTTCTTCCCACAGCCTTTTTGTTTTAATGCTTGGCAAACAATTATCATAAGGGAGGCTAGTTACACACACAGGCACAGCAGTAGGGTGATCTACATATGGGTCCTACTTGGGTTAGCCACGGAAGATTTTTGGCGTTTCAAGGAGAAGTTTTCTTTCAAATTGATTATTTCACTTGCCAATTAGGTATCCGACATATAGGAATGTCTTACTGATCGGTCACTTCAGGATGGAGAGGCATGAAGTACATCTGTTTTTTTCCCAAATTACTTTGTTTGCTGTTGTAATAAACATGGATCCCAGACCAAAAGTATTTTCGGCAAACTGTAAGAGATTTTTTCTGCTACTAGGTTAGATTACAATTGGCAAATGTATGTTTTAACATTTGCAGAATCCAGAAATAAAAATCAGCAAGCTAACTATTCTAATCCCACTGTTTGTATTGTAATTGTAATTATTTAATTCCATAGATGTGGCAATGTATTTTAATGCACAGAAAGCACTCAGAAAAATCCCCCTCTATATCTAATGATTAACTTGTCCAAACTAATTTGCAAAGACCCCACACAGACTTAGCTAAACTCACAGCTAACACTGCACCGTAATGATAATTCACCGGTTTCTTGAGTATTTTTAAGTCAATACTACGCAGCAAAACTCCCATCTAGAAGTCGGTTCCTTAAATCAATCACCCATATCGTCTTGCATAAATACACACTGCTATGTCACATTGAGGTTAAACGAACTAGCATACATAAATACATGTTCAAGCACAAAAAGGCCGAAGTAGACTGGGAGGCATAATTACCTTTCCATTTGAGGCTGTGGAGCTTTCAATTTACCAACGTATAAATAGTTATTAAGAAACCACCACATATGTAAGCGGCGGCTCAGGTTTCTGAAGTCCTAAAAAGTGGTTGGAGTTGGGCTGAAGTGTGCCCCAGTGGAAGGTTCCTGGAGGCTTTACACCGTCTCTTTATTTTTATCCTGAGGAACACGGTGACTGAGATGAATGGACACGATGGAGTAATATTCATAAGCATTGATCATGATAATGATGATACTGTCAAAAGATGGCAATGACAGACTTGTACAGTCACCGTGAGACAAATGAAGACATAATGAGAGAAAGCAGAAATACAGTCGGCCCTACGCTGGTTGGTTGGTGCATCAAAAAAATTAATAAAATTATAATGCGTATGGATTTTTACTAGGTTAGAGTTTTTAGATTCATGATAATATATGTCCTTAATGGCATTTTTTGAAATACAGTTCAACTCCACATCTGAGGATTCTGATAATAAATGCAAGTACGAGTGTGTTGTCTGTTAATGAATCCTGACAGAGCTTCTGCTGCTGCATTGTTCATAATTTATAAAAACAGCAGGAAACAAAAACGGCATCAAAATTTGATACGAAAAACTCCCAGCAAGTTTTTTTTAAATCCTCCGAGCTGTACAGTTGCAAGGTTTTGAAGGAAGGGTGTGTGTCCTGAGATAACTGCAAACACACAACCTGACAGGTTGCATTAAAACACCATGTTTGGGAGAAAGAAATGGACACACACACACACTTCAAATTGGACTTGTAACTGCCCTATTTCGAGCACATCAACAACTGTTGAGAGTGTACATTTGTAGTTGAATAAAACATGGAATCCCCCTACACACGCTGTCACACACATCACAGGGGAAACTAGGGGGTGAGTGCTTCTTGACTGTCTAAGCAGCATCCCAATTTGGTCCCAGCTACTAGTAGCTGACAGCCTCAAATATCTGGGGAGCATTTTTAAAAGGCCAGTGTTTGATGGATTCATGAAGAACACACAAATATAATTGCCATTTGTCACCGAGTCTTCAGTGGCTGCGCCACACAGGGACCGAGTACCGGAGTGCCTGGAGAGCGTCGGAGCTGTGCGCTCTGTATGTAAAACTGAGTATATAAACACCTCCGCTTTTGTCACAAAAAATAGGTCCTACAGGAGGGAGCTGGAAATTGTACCCAAAAGACAGTAGAAAAGAGGAGCAGTACATACATATATGTACAGTATGTCAAAAGCCTACTAGATCTCACACACGTATACACACACAGACCTACCAGGAAGGAATATGCATACATGCATGTCAACTGAAACAGAGCTGTATAAACAAGAATTCTAAAATAGTGGAGAACATGAAAATATAACACAGAGGTCAAACAGGGCAGTATGGAGATTTGCACACTGCTCCGCCGCGAGTCACAGGTAAGGCAGGCAGCGGATTGAACAACCACACAAGCTGTTTCTAAAGCTCACTCCTTTTTAATAGTAATGCCCCTGAGACAGAGAGGAAGAGGGAGAAGACAAGAGAGGTGTTTGCATAGGCTTATTAGAATGCCCATCATAGACAGAGCATACAGTTATTCAAATGTCACATCATGTCAGCCAAATAAACACCACAATCCAGATCTTGTGTTTATCTCCTAATAGCCGTTATTACACAGTTCTACGACTTTGGGAGTTAACACTGAATAGAATATGAACGCCTATGCGGAGGCACCTATATATTTAGTGACGAGTCCCAAACAACAGTGGGCACACTGACAGTTAGCCCTGAAATGCTAATTCTACTAACACGGCTAGTGTTTTGTTTATCTTTTTGTGCCTTGTATTAGAAAAACATGTATATTTTCTGCTCGGCTGGCCATGTACCTGCATGATTGAAATGCTAATTTGTAAATGTGCAATGACCTAGCCAGACTCCTCTTACCAGCAGCACCACCACCACTACTACCCCCCCTCCCTCCTCTCTCCGCCAAAACAGCCTGAGGTATCATCTCTCCTCCTAACAAACAGCAGCGTGCGGAACAGCCCCTGCCTTTCAATCCAAAGGGATATATTTTCTCATTAGAAATTATACATCTTCCCTGTCCATATTTATAGACGCAAAACCAGGGGAATTATAGTGCAGAGAGAGTGAGGGGGACAGGGGGAGAGAGAGAGGAAAATAGTACAATGAATGTTATTACAAAGGGCTCTGATTGAAATTTTCCTTGGGCATATCAAAGCCTCGTTTACCGTTTGACCTTCCAAACTACGGGACAAGGACTTTCTTTATTGTCTAGAAAAAAGGACGCATCGTAAAGGGACAGGATCATCATTCAAGTGTCCCAGCACAACAAAACCCACAAACTGTGATGAGCATCCATATAATGCAGATATCAGCCGTGTGAAATTAGAGCAAATTGGCCATGTCAACTGGCAACCAAGAACGAGCGTTTGATTAGAAAATACGACTCCTTCGGTGAAAGAATGGGAAAAAAACGATGGTCTTGTCTTGATCTGTTTACACAGAATGGACGGCGGCCTGACGCGGGCTAACAGAAATGTCACTTGTTTCAACAGATATTTAAAAACTCTGGACATCACACAGCAACCCTGGCCCTGTCAGTTCAAACACACATTGTTTTGTATTTATCCAAGATAAAATGACGAGGAATGGCGGTCGGCACGGATGATGATGACCGCTGAGGATAGCTAAATTACCTGCTACAGTATGATATTGGATCCTCATCAGCAAAAGTGACAGGCTCTGCGTGTATGTGTGTGTGTGTGTGGGTGTGTAACCTGCCACAGAACTCTATTAGCTGTCTTCACCTGTCACGGCTGATCACATAGTGTTGCATCTCATTTAAGCAGGAAACATCACATTTTTGTCCGGTTTTTCCCCCCCATCTCATTCCAGAGCAATCAGTCAATATTGCTCAGCTCGTTTACAGTGGTGACACACTTATTTTCCGCCCCTGTTTTAATTCTCTGTGACAGTCATTCAAATTTGGCTCCAACAACCTGCTGAAGGGGAAGTGACACGTGAAGACAGAGCTTAATAATATCTCCTCCCCCCCACCCCCCCTTTTACCAGCACCGACACCGCCTCCACTCAACACAGAGAGAAGCAGGGCGTCAGGGATTTACTAATTTCAAATTTTGCTGCTGATTGAGTGGAAAAAAATAACCCCCTCGGACCTTGTTCTGCTTAATTACATTTTACAGTAGCAAAGGCAACTTGAAAGACAAGAGCTTGATTTGACGACATGAAACTCTCAGCGTACTCATGCATAAGGTGTGTGTGCGAGTGTGTGTGTGTGTGCCGGGAAGGGGGTCATCAATTATCCTTTGATTTCAAAACGGAACATTTTCTCAGATGAATATGTCCGACTGCTATCTAAATCATTGAGAAGGCCCAATGAGATGCCATTTTCTCTTACATGAATCATGTGGAGGGGAAGCCATTCACACCGGGCCCGGCCCCACACCCCCGAGCTGCGACCACAGAAGTCTCCGGTCTCTTCGCTGTTGTGTGGAATTTGGCACGGTGCTAATTTGAGTGCCTCTAATGTAGCAGAACGCAAGGCATTAAGGAGCGTTCAAGGCTTCCCTACCTGGCTGCTGTGAGAGACACTAAATGGTGCCTTATTCTCTTGCTCTCCTCATTTCTGAATTTGTACGAGCCTGTTTCAGCATTAAGCTTTGTCAAACGCCTTTTATTCTCCCTCATTTGTTTCTTACCATCCGAGAGGAGAGAAAAGAGTGAAGTAAAAAGTCAGCCGAATGCGTGAGTGCAGTATCTTTAAAAAAGCTGCACATCTTGCACGGATTTAGGCTTTACACGGCTAGCTACCACCATTTCTAGAAAGATCAATTATGACGTGACTCAGAGCAGGCCTGAGGGAGCTGCCAGGCTCCATACTCCAAAAAAAACGTGCTCCACCCTCTCTTCGCCGACGACTCAAAAACAAAAACGGAGCAACAGAGCAGGAGCGAACGGGAGGGGGTGAAGCCAGGGGAGGGAAAGAGGGGAATGGGGGGGTGTTTTCAGTTTCAGTTACATCGATGACTCAAATATTCCACCAGCTTCAAAATCTCCTCGCTGAAGTAGAAGTTCCACAGGAAACTCACTTGTTTGAAATTCAACGGCAGGCGCGCAGACTTACACATGCGCACACTTGTACTTGTACACAAATACACAGAGGCACACACATGCAGACAGAGAGGCAGCCACACACTCCGGGATAAATACAGTGTGCATCTGCGACAGATCCACAAACGCAGCATTGTGGAGTCGAAGATCTGACAGTACCACTCCCTAAAAGCCCCAAAAACAACTGAGGTCTGTCTCCAGGTCAGAGAGGGGATAGACAGTCTATCAAAAATACCCCCACACCTAGTTCCTTTATTTGCTCAGTATCAATCTCAGCATTAACCCTCTGCTAATGGGACAGCTGTGGGTCAGCGCCTCGCATCTTCGGGATGCCAATCAGGGCCTTAAGCTGAGAGATCAGCCTTCGGGACAGAGGTGCTCGTCTGGCTCTGAGTGGCTTCTTAAACACGGAGACGCCTGTATCGATTTTAGCTCTAGCCTGAGAGAGAGGAGAGGGGGGTGTCGCAGTAGCCAGGGCCTGTGTCGGCAGCGGCTGTCTGTGAGTCTGGACGGGAGCCAACCCCCGGTCCCCGGTCACCCACCACTGATCAGGGGGCCTGACAGAATGACCTAGCAGAGAGGCACTGAACCTGCAAACACGAAGGGGGCAAGGAGCTGGATGCTCGAGGGGGTCGGGGCTGCAGGGGGCAACATCAGCACAGATCTCAGTAATAGAAAAGGGTTTTAACCTTAATGTTGAAGCCAAAACCCTGTTAGGGGCCAAGTAATCCCCCCCTGCGCCACTCTCATTTGAACTGACTGACTCTCACCCTCTCTGTGAGTGGCTTGTGAAAGGCTATGACACTTGTGTAGAACTGAAGCATACAATTTAGTGCGTGATTAAAGATTAAAGTAATCAACAATATAGAAAGCAGGGGCTGCACAATTATTCAAAATGTTATAGAACTCGCAATTTGGACAAGTGCAATATTCAAGTTGCAGACGGCACAATAGACTAAATATGTGTTAAAATATCATTTTGAATTGTGGAGCTGCAGAGATATACAAATGTGTATTCTACAGATATAACAAAACATATATGTTTTTGGTTTTTGGTAAAACAACTCAGTGTTCAAAAGTACTATCATAGAATAGCTAAATATGTGTAACCAGCAAAAGACAGCACCTATGCAACATTACAACTTAAAATGTCTCATATCACAATATCAAGTATTTATGTATTGCCGACCCCTTACAGAAAATAGCTAAAAGTAGTTTTATACTATGTATTGCTACTTTCATTCATGTAAAATGTCTGAATATTTATTCCACCACAGCAGATGGGTGCTGCACAAAAGAAACTGTTAGACGCAAATGTCAATTGGTCTAAACGGGATTTTGAAAGATTATAATAAAGATTCCAATTCCCTGCAAAAAACAATAGAAAAAAAACACAGTCTTCCTCCACAATTAAAATCCATATATGTTGCATGGTATCTTACAGAAGTACTTAAAAGACCGCAACCATGAATTGAGGTATGCATATCTAATCATTTGGCTCAAGTATTTTGAATATCTTTCAAAAAAAAAATTAACAGTGAATAGGCTCGGGCACTTGGGGTAAAATATGCTAATGAACACACTTGAAATGTCCCATATGAAATCTATCAGCACCAAGACAATGAGAAAATAATTACAACAGAGGTAGAATTACAATGGCCATTTTAATCAACCCCTACACTAGCATTTCACCCTATTTATACCGTTTTTGATTCCATGACCCACTGGTTAGTAATCACTTGAAAATGATGGGTCCGTCTATAATAGGCCTTAGACACATTATGTCTGCAGAGACAGGGCTCTGAGGATTACAATAAAGACATGAATCTTGAATAACAACAATCACTATGCGCTTCCTATGGCGGAAAAAAAACATTCAGTGAAAAGAAACACTGCCATGAGGTTAAAAAGTAACTTTGGAATATACATGAGGCAAAGTGTGACAGTCTGAGAATGTTGATTCAATACTTATATTTCAGCAGTGATAATGAAAATGATGATGAAGGGGCACTTGCCCTTTGTTTTATCTTAGTCTTACTCTGCCAACTGTCTAATATCATAACACTTTATAGTTTTGTATATAAATCTTAATTGTTGCACTGTCAAGGAATCTTTTCCTGGCAAAGAGAGGTGCAAGTATGAGACACTCCCCCGTTAAACAATCCCTTTTACTGCATTTATTAGGGGTCACAAATTCACTTCTAAAAAGGTCAATTTTGCGTACAGGTAATAACCTTGAAAGTGTGCCACTAAAGAGTCCAATCAGGGATTCACACAAAGGCCAGACTAATGTCTTTCCTTTAAAAAGGAAAAAGAAAAAGAGTCGTGTTATTTGACCTTCCTTTCTCACTACAACCTTAGATAAAAAAAACAGACCTGTTCTTAGGAAGCTAGTAAGGTTATCAACTACAGAAGCGTTCAGAAAAAGGAAAGTATTTGACAATTTGTTGAATAATTTGACGATTAAACTCTTAAAACTGGTGCTGGGTGGTGGCAATTTATTCTGAGGCAGGAGCCGCAGAGCCGAGGCCCTGTTTGCAGGAGATATCAGCTGCTTGAAAACCCAGAACGGTCTCTTGAGGAATGTCTGTCTCCCCCACAAGATTCTCCCTCCTCCCCCAGGATGGCAGCGCCACAGAGGAACCGTTCACTGACAAGGGCCTAACAGGAAGGGCAGGATTTGACTTAGTTTATTCGTCTAACAAGCCGCAGTGGTTGGCACAGGGGTAATCACCGCACTGCAACTTTGTGTGAATTTATGATACTCCCTTCATTAACATTTCAGCTACTTAGGTCACACTTGATGATTCATTATGTTCAGTTCCACAGTGTTTAATGTACTCTCCTGAAAATGCCTGCTGAAGTTTACGTTGCTTCTTTAAGGGGACCCGGTTAAAAAGACAGCTTGTCAAAACAATGTTATCATAGCTGAAATAGGATATGCGCTGTTTTTACAACGTCACAACAAGCTTCCTCTTGTTGTGAAAAGTCGCCGTCCGCATACTCTACACAAGCTCTCAATCGGACAGCGGGGGATTGGGCGGAAAAAACAGCGAGGGGCCAGGATGTACGCAGGCATATGATTTCTTATTGATTTCCTGTTTCTGCTGTGAGGAGGGCTCTCAATTACTCCTGCCATCGAGCAATCCGATTGGTCACCTCAACCAACAAAACCACAGTGAGACTACGACACAAATAGGTTAACTTGAGCCCCCCTTAATGTAAGAACTGCCAGCTTTGATTCAACCACAGTCAGACACAGGAACATGAAACAAACATTATAGCACCTTTGGGGGCTTTGCCTGTATTTGACATGACTATTTATGTTCTTGTAACTCTCTCAAAAGAGAAGTAGCATATCTGCCTTCCTCTAAAATTCCCTTACAGACTGTCTGTCTGTCTGTGTCTGTCTGTGTGTGTGTGGCAGAGAGTATGTGTGGATGTTGCAGAGGGGGGGGGGTGACATCAATTACAACGCAAAACTGTTGTCACAGGGGCTTATCTGCTGAGATGAAAGAAAAGCATGCCTCCCTCCAGAAGTGCAATACTCCACACACCTGCCAAGCTAGAGAGACCTCTTGACAGAAAATCTCTTTTTTCCTTTTGCAACTGAATCTCTTTTCTGTGCCGATTCAGTAAACAAGCCACTGGCAAGTCATTAAGCCTTCCAAAAAAAGTCAGGAGGAAAGCGCCCTGGAAAAGTTAACAAGCTAGAAACAAAAGAAGTGTTGTGTCAAACGCAAACACAATCCTTATTATAGCTAAGCACTTACATGGATGGAAGCAATCAGCTGCTATTAGCCTTTGCTGACACAACTCACTCTTCTTAAGAACAATAAAATACACACAAAGCTTTTAGCCGGTTTCTTTTTGTGACCTGCAATCCATAGCTCAGTATCAAGTCATTTAACTGAGCAAGAGTGCATTGAGACTTAATTAGACCTGCTGTTAACTCGAGCAGTTCAATGCCAAATAATTGTTTTGTAAAACCTCCTTGTGTCAGGACATTTGCATAAAACAATGTGATTATTTCAGAGTTACAATACAGGTTGCCAAACTTTCCCAAGTTATAAAATCTGATTATGAGATGCAGGAAAAAGCCAACTATTATTTTACAATGAAAAACCAGCAGACAAATGATAAATAAAGTAGATTAATGGTAGGAACAAAATACCACTGCCTGCCATGTTGTCTTAGTGTGACGCTGAAGAAAAAGCCTCGAGCAGCAGCTGGAACAATTCTTCCTCAATAGGTAAATGTTTGGTACGGGGGGGGAAAAACATTGTGGCTAAGACGCAATCAGTGCGTTAAAGTTGTCAATGCCAGAACCACAAACAGGATTTCCCTTCTTCCAAAACACTGGAATGTCTGGAAGCAGAAGCAAAAGTCTTTATGGTAGAAAGACAGAGCATGCTATCACTCATTTTGGTTCTGGATTTTCTACTTGAGAAAACTGGAGCTAATAATGTGTTGGCCATCTGACCCTGTGCGAATGTCATAACAACTTTCTCAACAGTTGGAAGATTAAATTAGAATCATCTAAATGTTTAATTGCTAAACACCCACCGCAGTTAATCTTAACTACCCGACTATGAAAAAGCTAAAATATGTTAATCATTTCCACTCGCTCCCTATTAAACGGCTCGTTGTTGGTTATCGTTCGAAATAACACCAAGATATCATGCTGTTCGCCCGCAGCTGTTCCAGGTTGTTAAAACTTACTTCTTACAGGCTCGCCATAAGTAGACTTCTCCTCGGTCACGTGACTTTGTCCTTCAGTGTCCGGTTTCCTCGGAGATGCTGTTCTTCCTGACGATTCACTGTCACAAGCATCTGAGGATCACAAGCATTTACAGTTAAACACGGACAAAGAATATAAGAAGAAACGTAGCATGTAGAACATAAAGTTAAACAGAAATATATTATGTGGCAAAAAAAGAGAGGTTGTTTCATTTAATGTTACTCTATTAGAAGCTCAACTGTTTGAAATGAAGGTGCATTACAGCCATTCCTCCATGGGGATGTAAAGTTTTACAGGGTCAGCCTTTTAGTGGACAAAATGTCAGAGACAGCTGGACGAGGCTGAGGTACAGAGGCCTTTTTTTTGGCAGAAAAAAGCTCAGGCCGGGCAAATGGTTGCTCAACATGGTGGGGCGGTTCAGGTAAAGGCCTTGCCAGAGCTCTGGATCTCATTTTCTCTCCTTCTTTTCCCGGGTGTGCTCTACCTGCCAAGCTTTTTTTAACTGCCATAACGGCTGCATTCATCTAAATTGGAAAAAGTATGTGGGCAAAGACTCCAGGCCCGATAGCTGTGCAAAAAAACACCAGAGACAGTTTCACTCATCTCTCTAAGCCCTGTCTTTTAGCTTTTTGACTTCAAGACTTGCTGACGCTTTGCTCACTGCACACTGCTGCTTTGTTCAGGAAATAAACCTTCCACAATGACTTTATTCACTGGTTATGAGCCAGATGCTTTTCATTGGCTGAAGTTTTTCTCATAGCTTGCACGTTTTTCAGTAACATACCACCTCATGAGTCACTTTTGTGATTCTAAAAAGGGAAAAAATGGGGAAGAATGATTCAGCAAAACCGAGCAATCTTGTTTACTAAAGCTTGAAGCAGTTGTTACAATGCTGCAACACTCTCTGTTTGTAAGCAGTGATGGGTGGGGGAGTGGAATGGATGGGCGCAGGCTAGCAGCCCTAGATAGATATGGCACATATCTCAGCTCGGAGCTGATGTACAGTATGGTAGCAGAGTTGTGTTAGCAGCAGTACTGTGTGATGCATCGCAGTATTTAGTGATCACAGTTAGAAATAAATGGCTCTATTCTCAGTACATCCACAGTCCCCTGAGAGGGGAAATCCAGTCTTAACTACAAGCGCCTTTGAAGGTCCAGCGAAAATCCATTCGCAATCCAGCAGCCCCAGTGATTGCTTACTTTGTCCTACTTTGCTATTTTTTGACAGTGCCATAATGATGCTTGGTATAAATAGGATGGTTAATGGTTCATTGCTTGTTTGAAGAAAAATGAAAAAAGGGGGTGTGGGGGTAAGCTTATTTTACATGTGATAATCTTAGGGGCAACTAGAAAGTTAATTAAAAACTATAATTGGCTGTGGTTGCTGTTAATAGTCACCAGGGCGTTTCTTCACACTTTATTGAGGAAAAAGCAAAAACATTATCAAGGCTTAACACTGGAGCACAGATACTGATGTGTACTTAAAATCACATGAATATCATTTAAAAAGACAAGGCTGATATTGTCCAAAGCTGGCCTACAAATGCTCCATACACACCAGTAAACCGTTAATGCGGTCACTGAAAAATGAACATGTTTGGCCTTATAAGCAACATGAGTTCTTGACCATAGATGTCACTCATATTTATAGCTAGTGCATTGGCAGCAGGGAGAGAAACTACATTAACATTCACAAGAGAGAACTTCAAGTACACATGAGCAGTGCATTATATAGCAGAGATTCTGAATTGTTTGCAAGTCATAAACTACTTCAACAGACATGTTTTGGATTAGTGGACCAAAAACATTGGGTTGCATGCCTCATGAGAGTAGAAATATGCTAATGGGTGTGAATTGGTGCATAGCTGGACGTATTTACACTTTAGGAAACACTTTTCTTACCACTTACTGAAATATTAGTTAAATTACATCTTGTTATATGAACTCTGGGACCTTTTCGTTGCCCCCTAGGAGCCCTAAACCCCACCTTGGTCACCTCAATGCAACTTATTTCCCCTGACAGTGATGTGTGGCCTGTCCTGTGTGTCCTTACCTTGTGAGGCTGACAGCAGGGGACTTGTCTCTTGCTGAGGGCCCTTCCCTGGCCCTCCCGGCCCATCCGGAGTCAGGACAGTCTCCTTGGACATGAGACAGTCGTGTTTTTGGGACACACACAGCCGCAGAAGAAGTTCCTCCTTTCCCTCAGCCCTCAAACCAATGTCTCATCATCAGCTGAAGACACAAAGCAACACCGTGTCAACTTGAGACAGCCGTCTGCTTATTCACACAGCGAGAAAAGTGACGTCGACCTGCAGTAAAAACTTAGTGGAAATTTCCTTCTCTCGCTTCTTACATAAACTTGCTGAAAGACTCCATGTGCAGTTCCCACACTCCCCTTTTTCTTTATCAAAAAAGGCGTCAAGCTAAGTGTTGTTTATAGCTAAAGCGGACATACTGTTTATAAAGAATGACTTACCTTTCAAACATGACAACTCCCTCGCTTCAAATGTAACTTATTCCCATCCTCCCTTCCTCCCTGCAACTCTTTCCCAGGAAGAAAAGACGAAAAAAGGGTGAAAGAGAAGCGACCAGAAACTTTTTTAACGGTAAGTTTAGCGGTCAGCGCGTGTCCCAGTCCCACTTTGTCCAGATGTTAACAATAATACTCCTCGCGCGACACTTTCGACGTGCAGTGGCGGTAGTTTTCTGATAGTTGCGTCTCAAACATTTTCATCATATCCGGATTCCTGCAGTGCAGCCTCTCTTCTCTCTCTTTGCTTCCCTTCGCGGCAGAGAAGTGAACAAAGCCCTCCCTCAACAAGTCTCCCAACAAATAAAGTTAGGAAAAAGTGCATAAATGTAACTTTTTATGTGTATTCTACATTTAAAAACGCTAAATTAAAACATATCGTTCAAAATATTAAATTTAGTGAGGCCTACTTTGGGGCTATACACGGTAATTGCAGGTGTTATTAAAAAGAGAACATTTATTTATTTTTCCATCTTATGTATGGAAGACGATTAGAGCCATGTGACTTTTTTTCCGAAATGTTAGAGTCAGAATTCTGGCTTTAATCTCAGAATTAAAAAAAAATCTTGGCCTGATCTCATTAAAAAATGTGGTCCTTGTCCTCTTCTGTACTTTTGAAACCAGCATGTAGTTGTTTCAAGATAATATATGAACATCATACATTAGCCTATGTTGACGTACCGGTAAAAACAAGGTAGCCTCAAGTGACTAATTCAACTTTGTACGTGACTTTAATCTTAATACTTTCCTTTTGGGGAAAAAAGTTTTTTTAATTCATTTTAGTTTAATGCTTATGATCATGCTTTTATTGATTCCCATTGTGGAATATGCTTGTTGCAGGCCAGCAATACAGAAACATTGTGAAAAATGAAGTATGTAGAACTAAAATAATAATTGAATACTCAATATATTAATACAAGATCATTTAGAGACACACATTACAAGGTAAAGTGACATTAGTGATGTATAAAGCAAACAGTGACATCAAATAAAAACCATTAAAAGTTAATCAAAATGTAATTCAGTGGAAATGTGTGTTTCTTCAGTCTTTTAGTGCCTGCACATGATTAATTTAAAACTTTTAATATGATTTAACAGCTCTCTTTAACAGCTCAATAAAGACACGTTGGATTGTTTTATCAGTTTGACTTTATGACATTTTATTAGAATGAATTATAAACAGCATAACTGAACTCATGAGACATATCAGAAGCTTGCTACAGAGAATATCAACATTATTTCTGTTTAACCTGATAACTGATACCCCAGTTTAAAACAAAAAAGTTTTAATACAGTTTATTTTCATCTGCTCTATAATTAATGTTGTGTTGATATAACTTTTTAAGCAGTTCTACCCCTTCCATATCCTAAATATATTACGTCTATAGGATTTATTTTATTTGAGATTTGTTTTAAAGGGGTCGAGTTGGGCTAAAGGTGGGAAGTTAAAACTCCCAAAGGTATCATTTAGCGCGAACATAAGTAAGGTTACTCTATAGGAGTATTTACATTATGTTGTCTGAGAATGTGAGCTTCATTGGCCCTTCAGTATCCCCGGTTTACACCATCTCTATGAAAATAGGAGAAAAAATACTTGCAAGAAAGTTAGCCAACATGAGTTAAAAGTTTCAACAACTATAAATATGCATTAAAATCTAAAACCACCTCTTTAGTGCCAACATCATTTTCTACTCTTCCTAATTTCAATTCATACATAATTCACTTTAAATAAATGCCGGCAGAGCCCCATGCTGTGTCTTCTATATGTAGTCAGCATGGTATTGTTAGTGCAGTGTCTTGCTGATTGCCATCATAGCCATTGAACCCTATTGGTAGCAGTATAAGTGAGATTTAAGCCTTGGTAACATGAGAGTGTGGAGGTGATTGATGTGAAATATGCCCTCCCTCATTGACTGGCTGAACTCCATTTTCTGCTACTAATGCAGAAATCACTCCGGGTCCCCAGCATAATGATTTACGATGAATCTGTGTCAATGTTGAACTCGGCAAACCCCACGTAATCCATCTTGCAGATATACCTACCCGCCCCACCTTGCCTGCTCTCACCCGCCCGTCCCTTGCTTTAGCAATGGGAAGGTAAGGAATGCGTCTCCCTCTCTCTCTCCGTCTATAAGTGTTGAATCCATTACAGGCCTGATGTGTAATCACAGAGGACCTCTGTGCCCCCTCATACTGTAATTACCTGGATACAGATACTCCCTCACTCCATCCCCTAGAGCTGCTCAAAGCCAAGAACTCTGTTAACCAGCATGCAGTGCTTTCGGCCTGCCTATCTGGGTGGCGATGTGAAGATATATTTGAGAGATGGGGCCTGTGAGAAAAAAAATCATGGATAAAATTGCATTTAAGTAATGGGATTTTGACCTTGCAGTGTGTAATGGCCATAGTTCACCTCAGAGATTGAATCATGCACAGAGCAAATCAAAGCCTGCTTGCACCTCGATAAACTGACTGCCAAGACCCCCCCCCACCCCTAGCCCCCCACCACCACATATGGAAATCTTTTGAGGAGTGTACTCGCAGCATGACTGCACCGTGAAATCAACCCCGGGTGTCTCTCTTTGTCTCTTTTACATGGTGACATCGCTGTTGCTGCTGACAAACATTATCTTGTGTGTGATCATGTGCATAGTGTCAACCCCCCCCCCCCCGCCCCCCAAACACCACCACACTACTCCCTCCTTTCAAAATAAGTCAAAGTGGAGCCGGCTGTGTAGACACAGTAGGCTGTCACACTGTGTCAAGCGTCGGTGTCAGCGTTGCATCTGTTGCAGTCACATCTCAGAAGACACAAGGAAACGTCTCTCTGTTGACTTCATCTGTTTGTTTGGCATCCTGCCTGATTGCTGGAGTGTGTGGTGGAGAAGAGAAGCGCCGGCTCAGTCGGTGCACACGCTGCCAACAGGGCCTAATCCTCCTCTTGCCCAGAAAAGAAGGGAAACAGGCCCCAAACAAACAAGCATCTCTGTTTGTGGCTTTTCTTGGCTCACACACACACACACACACACACACACACAAAACACTGCAGAAATCCATGCATTCTCAGTCTTTAAGATTCAAAGGCTTTATTGTTATATGCACAACAACTTCAGCGTGGCAATGGAAACCTTAAGTCCCAGACTCCTCCTGGAATATAACATACAAAGCAAGGAAATAAAGCAAGTGACATAACGGTGCAAGTGCAATGCAGGAATGAGTCAACTTTATTCATGTAAAATAGAATAAGATCAAACTGAATGCAAGATACAGTGCAGTATAATGAAATACAGTTTATTGTTTAATGTATACATATATGGACTATTAGCTGCTATAAACATATGTAAGTCATGACACTTCATAGAGCTCCTCTCAGGACTTCAACCGTCTTATTGATCTTGGGATAAAACCGAGCATAGTATTGAATACATTCTATATATATATATATTTAAAAAAACAGTCCTTTACCACACTATTGTTTAAAGTTAAGTTTTGTTTCATATTCATCAGTAACTTGAAACTTTAGCTTCCTGCTAACCACATTTGTTTTTTGTTACAGCGTAAAACCTTTTGCATGAACTCCTGTGAAAAAGGGAAATGGCTGCAGGACAGAATATCTGTAATTATCTCTAACAAGCGTATTCCTTAGCGGGCTACCATTCTAATAGAAATGCAAAAGTTGGCCCGCGTTGGCCTTCGCGTCTGCTTTAATGGCCAGGCGAAAGAGTTGCGGTGTCGCTTTGAACAGCAAGAAGTGGCACCTGTACCTGATCAAACCTTCAAAGATTTCACACACCGGTCCACACAGAATGAGTAGTACTTAATAAGTAAGGCTTTTTGAAGCTGACCGTGACACCGGCTGAACCCTGACGCCCTCACATGATTAATAGCATTATGGTAAGTCCTTTTTTCTCTCTCTAAGTAAAGGATTGTTTGAGGCTGTCTGATCAAAACATTCAACTTTTTTATTGGTCCGACTGTCAAAGGAGGCAGACTTTGTGTTGGGCGGTTTGTATTTCATCTGTCTGGATGATCAGATCTTCTATGATCAGAATGAAGCCTGTTACTGCATGATTAGCGTTTCAATGCAAACAAACACCCTATTCCTCACCGAGCGGGGGGTTGAATAATGACTGACTTTCTGCTTGCATAGCTGCACATCTGGACTTTGGAGTGAGAAGAGCGCACATAATCACTTGCAAATGTTCACACGAAAGCACCAGACTTCATAAATATGTATCCTCGAATGAAAAAAGAGAAAAGCGAGTGATTGACGATGAATAGTGACGTTTAAAAACAGCCCACTCGTAGGGTTATCCTAATAACGTGGCCTGTGCGATTGTGAAATCCACATGTGGAGAAGACGCCTGCGCCACAGCTTTCAATGGAATTCAAAATGGCTTCCGCCGGCTCCTGGAAGAATACAAAATCAGAAGTGACATCCATCTGTGGTTAATTTAACGTTATTGATAATCAGCCAGAGTCACCAGGACAGAAACTGTGTTTGACCCATCATTCAGGCTCATTGCTCTGCCATATGTCTATGTTTTGAGGATTTTTGAATGTCTGGTTTAAAACTAAGGTCTAAATGTAAAGAGCACTTGATATGAGGGACATAAATACTCACACATTGATGCACTCAAACGCATGCCAGCACCGTGTCTGCCTCCAATTAGCTGCCTCTCCATTTCTCCAGCATCACAACACATGGAACAAACACATCTCACATGATGACATTTTACACTGTGGGAGTGAGTTATGACATGCTACTTTACATTACATACATGCCACTCAGGCTCAGAGGCGTTGACTTATCAGGCTATATTGAGACAATTGATGCAATGTTGTATGTTCGTGACAGAGATGACTGGTAGCTGCTTATGTCATCTGATCCGTGAGGCGCACACTTAGTAAGAAACGCTGGTGATCACTGCAACTGTGAATTAGCAGCTTAATGCCTCAATATAGCTGCTTTGTTTTTCAAATTTCATATAATCCCATTAACTGAATGAATTAGATATTTGCAAATGTTGTACTCCTTAAAGTTTGGTGTCTTCTTTCGTCCTTCGCTGCCTTTGTTGATAATCACAAATGTCAGACTGTTTGGATTTCTATGATCCTTTGCAGATTTGTGATTAGCATAAACCATAAGCCAAGCTAAAGCGACACTGGCTAAAATCACAGTGGGATCCTTATTTGTTAAGGCGTGACGCCTCATAGCCTGTGTGTCCTGCTTTGAGCTTGCTCACATGGTGTCAGCACGTACCCCTGAGTCCTGTTAGCGAAACCCCCGGAGTTGAGGAAGATAACATTTTACCAAAAGACACGCGCAGCCAGCCACATGAACACAAACGCACAAATGATACACAAACCAAGCACAATTATGCTCCCATATTCATGTCTTGATTCACACATATGCAGGCACACACACTTCCCTGCACGCTCCTCCAAAGTCCACAAACATACCTATTTCTTGATTAATTGGATGCCCTGCCTAAGCTTCCCAGATTAGGCTTTGACATAGGTTATAATTAAATAAGACAAATTCAGGAAGTGTATGAAATCTCTCATTTCATGAACAGAAATGTGAGTTTTAATTTACCTCATGCCGAGACGAGCTGTGGTCACCTGCAGAGAGCCAATTCACTGTGCACGGCTCAGCGCATGGTGTCTGGCTTGGACAGAATGCGTCGTTAAAATAAACCCCCAATGCCAATTTATGGAACAGCGGTCAAATATTTATCCAGTTGATGAGCTGGGCTGTGTGTTCCTCCCTGACAATAATTAAAGACAAACCCCGGCGAAAGGTGAGCAGCAGCCATGACATCACTTCACAAAGGCTGCCTGATTTTGAATAGTGGACAATACAAAAGTGCTCTGATGTGTTATTTCTCAGTTCTTGACTTGCATGATAAGTAGAAAAGAGGTTGATGGATGATCCTGCTATGGATGTTTTTTTCCTAGTAGCAAGTGGGTAAACATCCTAAATGTCAAAGTAGCGGCTTATCCAAACTGATTTAACCTCCTCAACAAAAATGCACATGTTAGGTTTGGAAATAAATGGGTTTGCTTTGTTGATGTGAACCTTTTACCTCCACTGAAACACCCCCTCTTGCTCAACATGACGCAGTGGAATATCAGGCTAATTCTCTCGCAAAAAAGAGGAGTATATTCCCCATCATCCACTGCTCACAGATGGGACTTCAAAGATGTGAGAATGAGCCTAGTTTGCCCTAATTCCCTATATGCTACATCCTCAGTGGAAGCTATTGAGATGTAGACATGAATGGGTGTGAATGGGGCGCTGGGGTGTGTGCTGTGGGAAGGGCCTGTTGTGAGAGCTGGGGTTTTCTCAGATAGGGATCACAGCCTGAGGTGCTGCGTGTGTCCAATGAACAGTACTCAGCACCCTGGGATAACAATGAGAGCTGAGCAGTTCTGAAAATCAATAAACTGCTGGAGCTTTTCGTGGTCTCCTTCATAGAGAAATAACAGCATGCCAGAGTCGATCTGTGTCTCTTTTTTTCCCCCCCTCTCTCTTTTTCCACTGTCTTTCTCTTCAGCTCTTGTTTTTACACAAACACAAGTGAGAAAAAAAAATGACAGGGAAGAAAGTCGAAAATGTGTGGTATTGCGCTCATACGGTAAACTCGTTTGCATTTCATCTTTATGCGTTTCTATACATGTTTCAGTTAAATATGCCCTTATAAATGTCACATCTAATCCATGGACTCACAGCATTAATGTGAAGATTGGAAGACGTGCATGGAAACAAGTCAGGATGGGAGAAAAGGGGGATTTTGTAAATCTCCCATCAAAGTTGTCTAATTATGTTAATCAAGAATTCTCCAAATGTCAGCATTGCTGGAGAGGATGAGATTTGGAGAGAGTGTTCTGTAAATGATGGACCAACCAAATGAGTTGGACCACAATGATAGTAATGACATTAATTAATTAAAGTTGGACATACAAAAGAGGCAGGCTTAAATCACAGGCACACTTCAAGAGTGAACACATGAATTAATATCAAGAATCAATTTGTTGCAAGATAAATGTTTTCTTACGCTGAATCAGCACAGATTTCGCTCAGCGTTTATGGAGTTTTCCTCCAGAATGAGAAATCCACCATCTGTAGAGGCACATCCACTAGAACTGGCTGATAGAACTAAGCATGTGTGTGAAACATTTTTTCCCAACCTTTTAATTAATAAAATGTAGCAAAATCCTTCAAATGTTATGTCTGAGCATATGTTCTGCATATCGAATGTTAAACAGAATTGCCAGATTAGCTGCAAGACACGCTAGCATTAAGACCAATTTGACTTCAAAACAAAGCCCTAATGCATGAACCTTTAGAAGGAGGAGTTTAACATTTCGGGAAATACGCTTTTTCACATTTGAGATCACTGTTAGATTAAAAAAAATTGACACTTTAGACGTTATATATGTCCTATACATATCATTGTTTTGCAGGGGTTATGTGCTAGCCAATTTCTCTGCGCTTGTTCTAGCAAGTGGATTTACTTTTAAACACATTTCATATATGCTTCATATTGACTGTACAGACATGGCAATGAAAGCTAATAAGTGTTGTTGCTGGTAGTTTTTAACTTTGAACAGAGCTTGATGTGGTCACTAGTATTCATGCTAAGCCAAGCTAGCAATAACACAGAGCTAGCTTACATTAGCTGGTTGTAGCTTTACCATTTGTGTTCATCTAAAACATTAGAGTGGTATGAAACTTGATATGCTTGGCTTTCAAGTAGTTACATTTCAGAGAAACCATGCCATTGTTTTGATTGACAATTATTCCAGGACATATTTGTCAGAACAATTTCCAATTTAGCGCAGATGCTAACAATTTAGCAAGCTAGCAGGCAGGTTATACAATGCAGGAAATGCGGTGATTATCCAACCTCACAGAGGACAGTGATGAAGCTGTTGGATGCCATAGAAAACTATCCTTTACTTTAATAGGCTATTAACGTATTTCGCACTTAAGAATTAACTTCCTAACCTCAGCCAATTCTATACTTTTTATCCTAATAAAGTGTCCAGTTCTGTTAAGGTGTAAATAGATGAGTATCTTCACTCGAAATGATCAAATATATTTTATAAGTCAAGATGTTTCTGGGATATAAAAAATAAAACACAAAGTTATTGACCTATTCAAAATAATGTATTTCTGTGCAGAGTGAAACATGCTAGTCTAAAGCGTCATGGTTGTGTGTACGGTAGCACACATTAAAAACAATCGAGCTGTTTATTGTGTTTGCATAATTAGATCTTTGACAGCGGGAGGCATTTTCCTCTGATTCTCTAATTTGATAGTGAATCGTCTCATCACCATGTCGCAGGTTAGCCACATAGGGAGAACATTAATCTAATCTAACACTTCATTCAAAACTCCAGGGGATCACCGCTAAGTGTTGCAATTTCCGACTATTAAATTAATGTTGTTGTTTGTTTCATGACGGAACAAATAGGATATGCTTGATGAATCACTTCTGTCGCTGAGCAGAAAATTGGACAATTTAAATGATGTGCTGCAGTGGTTGTAGCATTATTAATATACCTGGTGCAATATTGGATAACTAGCAGACTTTAATTTAAATATAGTGTTGTCACTTAATATAATATATCTACTTGATGAAGTGGATCATATTGAGCCTTGGAGCTTTTTATGATATATGATCATACTGAAGACACATTAATAATTTGTGGATCTGTTGCCAGGATACCGTTGTAATTTGTGATTACTGTCTGCATATAATACATATGATTTAAGCTCTTGGTACATGCATTTTAAATGTAACTGAATGAGATAACATGAAAATTAAAAATGTTTATGTTCTAATGTCAAAACTTGTGTGTGTTTCCAAACAGTCTGTAAAGTCTCAACCTTTCTTTAGGACACATATACACACTGTTGTTTAATTCCCATAACAGCACAGAACTCTCTAGAATGGGCTTGAGACAGAACAAAACATTACACCCCATTTGCATGTCATTAGGAAAATGGAAAGCCACCTCCCCCTGTGGGTTTAACCCCTTATAAATATATTTAAATATATAAATATCATGAATACATTAATTGAGATTGCCCTCACAACACAACCACTAAAAGCACGCCACTGTGGAGCTGCTTTGTCTCTCTCGGGAGAGGTCATGCGTGCAAATGGCTCCATACACACCTGGACACATGCACATACACACACAAACAAAAAAAGCATGATGACTCCTCCACACAACTTATCCCTGACCTTCTCATAAACACACACAAAGAGCCTCACACTCCACCCTCTATAAAATAGTCACACACACATACTTCCTCACCACCCACACCTCTCACAGAATCCTAGCTCTGACTTTACAACACAGGCTGTCTCTCTCCGCGTCTTTTGCTGCTTTCCCCCCTTTTCTCTCTGGCTTTTTCTCTCTGTTTTCATGGATCAGCGGAGAGAGCAATTACATCAGCGTCGGTCTGGCGGCCTGGAGATGAAGAGCTGTGTGGCTGTGGGCAAACACCTGGCCACGGTTAGAGGAGCAGAGCAGGAGGAGGAGATGCAGTGCAGACAGATGTGCTGCAGGTTCTCTGGACTGTGGGGAGGCCTTGAAGCACAGTGTGTGTTGGGGGGTTGAGTTTTGATGGAGAGCATTGAAGCACAAACGTGAGAACCCACAAGATGTGTGCGTGTGTGTGCCTATTTGTAAATCATGTGTGAGTGTGGTTGAATCAGTGAAGCCCTAAAACAACCCCCATCACAAGCAGTTAACATTACAATCCTTCACAGCAGTCAAAACTCTGCACCAGCAAAGTTTCAGGCTATCCATTCAGCATGTGTCTGCCTTTCTACTTATTGACACAGTCACAGACATTTGCATTACAAAAGGACACTGTTTGAAAATATGCACAAAACATGTCATCTCTGATTGAACTTCAAAAATGCTTCAAACATGGCCAAAAAAACTGCACCGAACGTAAAGAGGACAATAGAGTGTAAAACGCCATTTCCTCTTTTCTTTTGTTGAGGGATATTACATTTTTGGGAGGAAAAGAGACAGAAAGAGGGAAAGTGTGCCATGACATGAAACAAACAGGAATAAAAGAAAGTGAGTAGGGAGGGAGGGAGTGATGTTGCGTGAGGATCACAGCGCTGCTCTTTGACCTCAGTATAACCTCCAGGAGACCTGAGACAGACATGTGGTTGCCATCTGGCCTGGCTTACCGTTATATTATACCAGCTGAATTATTCTTAAATGTTACTATTAGATCATGCTGCTACGGATGATTAAGCTTACGTTTTGTTTATGTCTCAACTTGGTTTAACTCTCTTGAAGTGTTAAATATGAAAAAACAACAACACTGTATATGCTTTTTAATCTTAGTGGTTTAATAAATCAAAGCAAATAACCATATGTTGTTTTACCTTCTACACTTTCAACTAATATACTGCTTGCAATCAACAATATTTACTAAAGGTATGACAACCCTAAAGTATCTTTCAAATGTACTGTTACTTAATATATACTTTCCAAGCAAAGTTCTTAATGCTCCATTATGTTAATATGAGGAAAACAGTTACTTATCAAACAAAGTTTCAACATGCAAAACACAAGAGGTTTCTAGGATGTTTGTTTAAAGTTAAACTGTAAAAAAAAGTTTCCATATGAAGAATCGGAGCTATACTTTTTGCTATACATGGTGTTGTCGTTTCTTTCCCACTTGGCAGCTAACCTGTGTTTACACACGCATGTTTAAAACTGACATCTTAAGCTGACTGTAAGCTTACTGTAAGTGGCACTTAAGATGGAGCAGAGTTGAGATCTTGTGCAGACCCAATGCAGTAAGCAGCACAAATTAAAACGACAGCTTCTACATTCACAGAGACAAACATGCATGTGTTCTATCTAGAGGACGTGCAGTGTAAACCACAGCCTCTCTTTTCTTACATTGTTGCTGGCAGTGGTGAATGGGAGTCTGCTGCTACACAATCACCTCCAGACTTTTTAAATCTAGGTTGTTATCAAGCAACCTAAAAATACAGAGATGGTGTGTTTTATAACCTGCTGTTTAAGTGCACAAGCTAAGACATGCAACAATGCGACGCAGATGCTAAGGCTGAGCAGAGGCGAACCCCAGCTGGGATAAAAAAAAAGTTTGAGCTGCAGGCCCACAGCACTGCTAGCGGGGGGGGGGCAGGCAAACACTGGTTGTATTAGTAGCTCGACTGTTAAAAGACAAGTCACTGAGCTTCAACATAGACAGATGAGTAGAATATCATCAAATATAGACGTATGTACAACCACATACCAAGAGAAACAAGAGAATAATTGACTATGTTGGTAATTAAAATGTGAAAGTTGTGTCTTCAGAAAATATACAGCGAGTTGATTATTAGACCAAACAATAGTATTAGTGTCAAAGGAGGCTTTCATATGTCTTTCACTGAGGAGAAGCTTAAGACTAACAACTCTTGAATGAAGGATTATGTCAAATCTATTTTGTAACCTTCCTTATATCTGTGCCTGGACAAAATCTTATTTGTTAGACCTGCAATCTTCAACCTCGTGGTTTGGTTTATGGTTTCAGCTATGAGAGGTTACACAGAAAGGGGTTTGCTTTTCCAAGTCCAATCAATGTAATTATCACAGGTGGACACCAATCAAGGTATAGAAACATCTCAAAATGAATCTTAAACAACGTTTGCATGATGATTTAACATAAAGAAGTGTGAAAAAAGAAAAAGGGGTCTAAATACTTTCTGAAAGCACTGTATAAGTATGGATTGTAATATGAAATACATATTACAAACAGAAAAACACCCCATATCTTTGTGTTCATATCAAGTAGAAAAGAGTTTCTTTATCTACAGATACGACAATGGAGCTTTGAAGATTTACAATTTAGTCTGAAAATTAAATATTGTCCCAGCTGTTGGTGATTATGCAGCTGGAATGGCGAGGTCTGTTTATAAAAGATTTGCCGCAGCTGCAGCTTGGATTGTAGATCTAGATAATGCAGCTCTACCCGGGGATGCTGATCTTTGTTCTCCGCAGCTCTAACCGACTCACAGGCACTTGTTGCAGACGAGCCGCAGCACGCCTCCTAGCCAATTAACAGTAAAATCAACCCAAACAGATTTCCAATTGATAAATCTTTAATGATACCAGGGATTTTACACAAATGCACACTTGACAGTGCTAATTTAAAGCAAATAGCAAGCTTGATTAAAAATTCCCCAGGCACCGTGGGGGGAGATAAATGTTTGAATAATTTATCAGATTTAATTGACACGACTGCGATGTTGTAAACAGAAATGTTTTGATGTTCGTAATGCATTTTGACACGATGAGATTTTGGGCCGGTTCCAAAGAGGAGAGCGGTGGAATTTGAAAACAAGTGGGGAGAGATTCAATTGGGTGGGGGTGGAGGGGGTACTCTGGAAAAGAGGCAAGGAGAAAGAGGAGGCAGAGAAACCCTTAATATTCTCTATTTTACATATTATTCCAGATCAGGCTGCCTGTACAAGCACTACTGGGTATTTTATGTGCGAGGCTGTGAGTGAAAGTGATCAGCAAACACAATGATACACAAGCCTGGGAGCCAGCCTGAGGCTACAGCGCTGTGGATTGACCCCAACAATGTGACACTAAACAAGGATGTAAATACTGCGAGAACGGAGGGGGAGGAAAGCGGGGAATTCTAAGGCCGAGCACATACGGTGCAATGCACACAAAAACAGGTGATGGTAAAACAGGGCCACCTTGACATATTCCATAGGATCATGTCCCACTGGGGACCGAGCAGGGGTTACACGGCCGGCAGGTGTGGGGCCACAACTCGTCCGATAAGACACTGATCTGCATGTGCCTGCCTGCTCTCCTGTCCCTGGTAAACATCTCGGTTATCTGCAAACAAACAGAGTTTACTAGCGACTACGAATGAATACATCAAATTTTGATGGAACTGCCGTGTTGGGCTCGGGATGCATCTCCGCCATGATACAATGTACACCAGAATACATGAATAGCCAACAAGGAAGGGCCCTCGCTGTTTGTAGGGGGTAATGTTGACTGAATTTTTAAAGATGTTATTTTGATTTGACACGACTGCTGGCTCAGTGGAGTTCCGAGGGGGGGAGATAGAAGACAGCCGGAGAAAGAGAAATGCAAGGCGGTGTGCGTCTGGGGAAGGACCGGGGTAAACAGCGGTGGGAGAAGCTAGAGAGGACGGAGACAAAAGACAATCAGCTGGTAAGGGATGGAATCACCATATTGACTGTCATGGGGACAGCCTGTATAGAAGAAGGGAGGAGGGGGGGAGGCAGATACCAGTAGATAAACAGATCCGAAGATGACAGGCTGCACCGTGACAATCCTACACATAAAAGCACTAACACACAAAGACACCCAGATGCATTGAAACAGATGTCAGCATTTCACACAGCAAAATAAAGTCACCCAGACTGCCTGCAGGTAATGTAAGTAATTGGCACCATTTGTTTTTTCTTACACCTTCAATTCACGGTGACAATAAAAGTCAAAAAGCCGCACTGTATACTGCACACACAACGCAAAAAGGGGGCTAGGAGCGAAGCTGACATTACAACACATGCGTTTATGTTGCCTGACAATGTATCGCTTCCACATCAAAGGAAGCCTCACCTTTTGCAAAGCGAGCGCGGGTGGAATAAGCGGAGGCCCCCCGCCTTATTAACTCCCAATCAATAAACATGCAGTTGGTGGCAAGGTAATCAGGAAACACTGGCAAATGGCCTGACAATGTATCAAAGCAGACGCTCCGAGGCAACGGCACAAACTCTAACAAGCATTTTATTACCGGTAGCTGTTACTGACATTAGTCAAAAACCAAGAGAGATAAAATAGAATAAGGAATGCAGCGTGGCTGGATGAGAGGGGCCCTCGGCTGAGAGTGTGCACCTCATGCGTTTGATAGCCACACGCCTCCTCTTTGATATGATAACAAATATAAATTGTTTAAAAACATCAAATGCAGCGTGCGAGGAGTAGACTTGCTGTGACGGATGTCTGGTGTAGAGGGTGATGAAGAATCTTGTCCACAGACACAGGACAATTGTTTATTTGATGCTCAGGATGTGTTCAAAGGATAATAATGCAAGCAATTTTTGTCAGGAACAAAACTACTCTGCAAAAATAGCTTTACAGTTTGTTTATGGTGGCAGTTGTGTCACGTGATGCAATACATATTCAGATCCTTGAATTAAAGGTGGGGTAGGTAATTTTGGAGAAACCAGCTCGAGTGCGCTAGAATTTGAAAATACACAACCGGAACAAATCTGCCACTTCCTTATAGAGCCCCTCCTCCAACACACACGAACGCGCACATGACCAATGAGGGCACGAGATAAGTTTGTGCACAGGCAGGTAGGCCATCCAGTTATTTTAGCCGGGCCGGCTAAAATGATTGGTAGTGCTTTTTACAGTATTACGGCTTCCACAGATGACATTTTTTATGGATTTTTTGTCAAAGCACTTCAGATATTCATTGCTATCGGGATGTTAAGAGCATTCCATGGAATATAACAAAAAGTGTATCTCGAGCCGGTTTCTCAAACTTACCTACCCCACCTTTAAGTACAAAGTTACAGTATTTATAAAAAGTTGAAGGCATTCACATTTCTATTTATATAAAAGTACAGACAAAATGTACTAAAAAGTACCAAAGGACAGACAAATAAACGTAGTTGCTTTCTTGCTGAAATGTATACAAGCATACTGATACCTCACTGTTTGTATGGTTGATAGGGCTAAAGCCTGTAGCTTGATAGGAAAATACTTAAAAAAGGAGGAAACCGCTATAGCCTGGCTCCGTCAAAAGCTAACACAAACCCCTCTAAAACAAGCACCACTAAAGCTTATAATTCACACATTACATATTATTAGTTTAATATTTACAAAAGCCAAAGAGTTAAAACAACACACTGTGGTGTTTTGAGAGGAAGTGTTTATGCTCAACTAAGCTAGCATAAATGTAGCTTCACAAAACTGTCAACATATTCCATATAATCTGTCAAGTAGCCTATACATTTTGGAGAAAAACTTAAATATTTCCATCAGTAGCATATAAAGTGTAACAAGAAATATAGATAGAAAATACTTAATCGTGTACTAGACTACAGTGTGCTTAGCTTATTTTCCCCACTGCTAAAGTCTACGTTATTGGAGTCGTCTGTGGACATACTCGTACGGTTTGGGAGGCTTGTTCGTTGTTCGTTCACCCTGAGGACAACACACAGGTGAAGAAGTGAAATTGAAACGCACTCCTCCCTTTGGCTAATTTGTTTGTTTCGTTCTGGGGCATAGCTGATATTAAAAGTAGATCCTGAGCGTCGCGCTAGTGGGGGAAGGAGGGATGGAGGGAGCCGGGGAAACAGGGAGTCAAGGCGGCAGGAAGGGAGGGAGGGAGGTGTGAGTTTACAAGCCCCAGGTACGGTGAATGGGTGAGTGAGAAGATGCAGAAAAGAAGGCAGTGAGGGAGAGAAAAAAAAAATCTCATCCAAATAACTTTCACCCTGTGGGCACTAAAATGCAAATCAGAGATCAAAGAGGTTTGGAATGGAAAACTAGCGAGATTGGGAGAGAATATCATCAAGCCGGGGTTATATATGTATGTTCAGGATGTGAGAGAGACATGCTGGACCCAGGTAATGGAGCTGACCTGTACTTGAACACTGCCCCCCACCGCCACTATAATTTCCCAGCATGCCTTCTCCCAGGATCATAGCATGTACAGTACACTGGAAAGTAATTTAGTTTCTCCTTGCAGTACTTTTCCTCCCTTTCTGTTCCTCTCTGTTTATATAGCCTTTTCATCAGGCAGTGTATGTGCAGTTTACACAGACACAAGGCTCCTCTCAAAGCGGTGGCGAATTCCCCTCTTACATGTTGACACTGAAGTGATGTCTGGCAGCTACAGTGGCCTGTTGGCATGTCGCATCCACACAGAGAGACACTTTTTGTCCCCCCCGCCCCCGCCCCCTTGGCCATAGCACACTGCGGATCCAAGAAAACAGATTAGTATCAGGAAGGAAAGTGAGGCGTTCACAGAACAACAAGCAGCGCTGGAATGTGCGTCTGGTGAACAAAGAACTAACCGACTGATGTAGATTTCACAAGACCTGAGAGGCAAATGCAATCATTCAAAAATGCACCAACAAAATTAAATATGTTATATTTCTACCAACCAGTCATTTTATCTTTTTATCGGATATTTTACAAGTAATCTTACAATGAAGTTGTATGAAGAACATTTTAAATCCCCCTTAGGTCTATCCCTGCAATATTCAACTGGTAAAAAAGAAAGAAAGTACAAGACAAAAATAAAAATAATAAAATGCATGGTGTGGAATAATGTCCTCTGTATGTTGAGTCTCCACTTGAATGTCTTATTAATGTATGTCCTCTCATGAATGTCTAATTAATAACTTATATCTGTCACATCCATGTGTGTCTTGTGTCCCAACATTAAATGTCACCATGTTTTCTGTGGCACTTTTGTTGTTATTCAAATATAGATTATATTAAACTTGTATATTGTTCAATGTCTGTTTGACGTGACATCTACGTCATGTGACATACATCCTGGCATTTTATATACCTTTTATACAGTGGACACGACTAAATATCATTATTATTCCTAGGTAGGAAAGTATCTTAATGCTTTACTCAAGAACTGTACATCAGTACATATTTTTTCCCTTCTGTTCCTACCCCATTAGTCATGTCACAACCCCATAGATTGAGCTTTTGACCCTCTGAAGGGGGCCTGACCCAGAGGTCTGAGGAGTCTTACTACTGCATTAAAAGTATTTTTACACTCTTACTCAATCTGAATACGTCCACTGCAGATTTCTTCACATTACTCTTTTTCTTTCCCTTCCAAGGTGAACAAAAAAGATAACAGAAAGTATCCTTAGAAGACCTTTAAATGAACACCTTTGAAATCTGTCATGCTGAAAACAAATAAACCACCAACACTTGCACATTATTCTGCCATTTATTTCCTAAATCTGAGACAGAGCAGGTATTCAGCTCAGTTCTGCGTGTGCCATCTGCATCAGCACCCTCACTGATGTGGATTAGTGGATCGCAGCACTTTGACTCTCCCTGCCACAGGATTTCCAAACACAGCTGCTTTTTACAGTTGCTCAGCAGAACCTGTGCCGGCCCATCTCAAAGACACGGTAGTCTCTTTCTTTTGCCGTATTTGCTTTAGAATGTAAATCCTTAATCCTCCCATCTCTTCTTCCCTCTCTCCACCTTTTCTTTGTGTTTGTCCATCCCTCTTTTCTCCCTGTGAGCCTCTCCACCCCTCCTTATTGCCAGCCATACAAATTCTTCTGCACCCGGTGTCACCTGCTTTGTAATCTGATTACTTCATGGCAGAATTAGTATGTATATTTAATGCAGTTTTTTCCTTTTCCTTTTCTCCTCTCTGTCTTTTATTCTTTTAAATCTTGATGAGTGATGCGTGGAGGAACGGAGATGGGGTGGGGTTGCTCTTCTTGCATGTCTGGCGGATATGCCAGGGCCATGCTAATAAATGACAGCTGATTTATGCGTCTGTATTCTTTTATTTATAAAAAAATAGCACGCGGGCTGATTTCTGATATTAATAATACAAGTGGATCCACTTTGATTAGGCTTCTGTGGAGAGCTGTGCATATTCAGCATTACAATTAAAGCCTCTGATGTGAAATAGGAATGACACGCTAATGAAGCGAGCTAGCGAGCCTGAACCACGACTGTCCAACAGCATTACGGCCCATCTCGGATGAAGAGTAATTATACGAGGAACACTGAAATGTCATTAAAAATCTTCAGTAAGTGATTTAACCCACCATTCCTCACTAATGCTAGTTTTTTTTTCCCTTACCACCCCCAACCCCCTCATGATCAACTCCCAAGGTTTTCCTCTTCTTTTAAAGAAGACATGTATTTTTTTTCCATGAGACCAAACTTCCCCCTCAGAAGTTCCATAAACAAAAAAGGGAAGAGGATCCTTAAACCCAAACATATTGGGATTTAAGACAAAGACATACAATTGCATTGTCCTAATTTAATTGCAGAACTCTGTGGTGCCGGTGGTGGTAGGTAATTGAAATCATTCCATTCGAAATTCCATTATGAATTGGTGATTAAGGCCAGAGGTGATAACAATGGATTAAAGATGATAGTTGGGATTTTTTTTTTTGCCTAACCTCTTGAGCCACCTGCTCGCATTCACCTCAAACAGCTTGATTCATCACAACTAACATGGAACAGAGATACGTGTGAAAAAGAGGGGAAACAAGGGCAATGTAGGCAAAGATGTGTGTAGTTTCTAAGAGGATTTAATTAATCTGATTCAACCCCTTTCTTTTTGTTTTATGTGCATTTCCGCAGGTGAAAGCAGCCTGGAAGGCCTGTTGTTGTTGTTGTTGAATCATGAAGAAAACAAACACTGTATCATGTTACCATATCATATTCATTAGTCCCATTGTCAGGTCTCTCTGTGCTTGTGTGAGAGAGACAGGGAGGGAGAGAGAACCTGATGTGTGTGTGTGTGGGTGTGTGTGTATGTGGGAGATAATGCCACAGGCAAGAATTCATGAATATCAGCACTTTCTAACCATTTTGTTGGGTTAATCCCTTGTTTCAGTTGGAGAAATAAGCATTTCTCTTGCATACATTACACCAGTGCGTGCACAAAGTGAAAAAGTACCTCTACGTCAGGTTCTCTGATGTAATGATGAGTGAAGTTTTATGTATCGGGGTCACACAGTTTTATTTTGTGTCTATGTCAGCAGCTCCTTACGACAGAGTGGGAAATCTGACGTGTGGCTGGTGCATTACCATCAAAACACAGTGACCAGCGGTAAACACAACAAGCATTAAAGAAGTCTCATCTCATCGGATTTTTTGTATGTCAAAGTCTTGATTTGAGTGGCTCTCAACCAAATAGGTTTATACATAAAAGTGGGCTGTGAAATGACCGACCTAAACGGAAAAGAAATTGACCAAAAACTCCACTGACACGACATCTGAAAGGCATCTGACGTGGAGCAAAACGCCTCGTGGCACCCAACTGGTTCCTGGAGCCGGGTGGGGGGGGGAGCGGGCGAATTGTCCCCTCGCCCGCCACCGAACCGAGCATCATGCCTCGCAGCTATGCAATTATTTTTGCACTGCGTCCAATATCAACTTGAGAGCAATGCAAATTATTTAAGACGCGCTTTTCAGGGCTCGCAATTATAATAATGATGATCTCAATTAGCGTTGCCATTGCCTCGGACTATTTAGCAGGCAATTTTGCAGCCTGGGGGCGAGGGTCTTCTCGGGAGCCGCCACGCATCGTCAGGTCAGAAGGGCTGGAGAGAGGAAGAAAGAGACGCAGAGAGATGGAGAGACGGCACTCTTAATCAATAAACTGTAAGACTGGAGATATTTACCACCCAATCCCACATGGGGACGGTTCATAAATTGACCTAATTGGTCAGTGTTGGAGACGAAATGAATGATGCCATGATCTAATTTAGAAGGGCTCGATTTAAGCCGTTTAGCCTGTTACCATTGTACTGTACCGAGATGTATCTTAAACGGTGTCAGGAAGTTCAAGGAATAGTTTGCGCTAAAACTGCCCATGCCCTAAATAAAGTTCTAGATCACGATGGCTGGGAAACAGAAAATACACGGACATTCGAGTACAATTGAAGAAGTGGCTAAAGCTTTACATAGTGCCACTTTTTTTCTCTCACGATGAGAGTTAGGCCTAGATCACACAAACAAGTAAACGTAGCTTTTTATATTTGATTTGGATTTTCGTATACATCAAACTTGGTTTTAAGGACACTGAAAATGAACATTTTGTGGAACCACCATTTCCAGGAAGTCCTTTTCAGTTTAGACAGGATTTGAAAAAAAACTATTGGCTTAAAACATTGCAGTGTGCACCGTTATCTACTTTGTGGCGCATCACAAATGAGGCTACTTTTCCTGCAACGGTGGAATAAATACATAATTGAACGGCGGCAGATTGTGGCTAAATAAACTTCTGGTGGGACTTTTGACTTTGTTTTGTTTTTTACTCATCCACTAGAAACAGGACACAACAACAATGCTTCTATTTTGGGCAAATAATCCTGCTTTTGTGGACAATAAATGCTCCTTTAAATGCGGGAGGAAGAACCCTTTTCAATAAAACACAGTGTACATGTTGAATAATCCGGCTTATGACAAAAAGATCCTTACCAGTCTCATGTCTTTGCAGCACATATGAAGCTTCAACCGGCAGCTAGTTAGCTTAGCTTAGCGTAGCATAGCATCTAGCCAGTCTTCATTCCAAACTGAGGGAATCTGCCCACTAATTTAGCTAGTTGTTTAACCCTCTTTAGAAGTAGATTCCTGGCTGCAACTTCTCAACAATAGGCAAAATCAAAGTCCGGGGGAAGAACAGACAAAGGTCAAAACACAGCTACTGTCAGGCTAAGGTACAAAATGCTGGAAATCGATAGTTACGTCTGTAACTACGGTTCTATGAGTCCCGGATGAGTGCTTTTAGCACTGGATATGTTCATCGTGCGCATGCGCAGTACGAGTACCAATATCAACAAAGTCACCTGTGACCCACGTGACACCGGCTATATCAGCCCGTGTCATCAGAGGATCTGTTCCCAGAATCTTCTCGCGAGCACACAAGAATTCTGAGTGACAGGAAACTCTGGCGGTCATCCGGGACTCATAGAACCGTAGTTACAGACGTAACTATCGTTCTATTTCGTCCCTACTGACCGCCAGAGGCGGTGCTTTTAGCACTGGATGACTTATACCAACCATGTCATGAATAAACCAAATACTCACCTAGCTGGAAGCAGCGGAGCTTGGCAACAGGACCACGCCCAAAGGATGGGGAGTGGCGACATTGACCCGGTAGAACCTGGAGAATGTGCCGGAAGACGCCCAAGACGCCGCGGCGCAGATGGTCTCCAGGGGCACTCCTCTCAGGGCGGCCCAAGACGTTGAGACGCTCCTTGTAGAGTGGCATCTCACCCCTGATGGCAGGGGGCGGCCACTGGCCCCATAGGCATGTGCGATTGTATCGACAACCCAGTGGGACAGCCGCTGCTTGGAGAGAGCACAACCCTTCCTAATGCCGCCATGGCAAACGAAGAGCTGCTCTGACTGCCGTACACAGGCCGTAGCATCGACATACGCTCTCAGGGCACGCACAGGGCACAGCAACTCGGGCGTGCGGCTCTCCTGTGGGACGTTAAAGCGTGCCAGCTGGATGGGCCGATTGGAGTGGGCAAGTGGAAGCACCTTGGGCAGGAACGCCACATTCGGCCAGAGGGCAACACCCGAGCCATCGGAGTTCCACCTCAGGCATGTATCGCTCACGGAGAGGGCATGCAACTCCCCAACTCGCTTCCCTGAGGTTATGGCAAGCAGAAATGCTGCCTTCAAGGACAGCCACTTAAGCCCTACATGGGCCAGGGGCTCGAAGGGAGGAGATGATAGAGCATCTAGCACTAGGGGCAGGTCCCAAGCCGGAGCCCTCGGGGTACTAGGGGGACGATGCCGTAAGGCCCCCCTCAGGAAGAGGGACACCGACCTGTGGCGCCCCACCGTGGCGCCGTCGACCTCGACATGTTGGGCAGAGATAGCAGCCGTATATACCTTCAAAGTGGAGTGAGAACGTCCACTATCCAGAAGGGACTGCAGGAACTCCAGAATGGTGGCCACAGAGCAATGCCCCGGATTCTCAGCCTTACCCAAACACCAGTGGGAGAAGAGCTTCCATTTGCACTCGTACTGTGCTCGAGTGGATGGTGCTCTGGCATTCAGGATAGTTTCCCTGACCGATGCCGAAAAAGCGCTCGACAGTGGGTTGGGCCCTGCAGAGGCCAAGCCCAGAGCTGGAGGCGGTGAGGGTCGGGATGCCAGATCTGACCCCTGAGCTGTGACAGAAGGTCCTTCCTGTCGGGGAGGCGCCATGGTGGGCCGCAGCAGAGACTGCGTAGCAGCGGGAACTAAACTCTCCCCGGCCAGCGGGGGGCGACCAGAAGGAGCCTGTGCCCCTGAGTAAGGACCCTCTGAAGCGTCTGTAATAACAGCGGCTGCGGCGGGAAGGCGTACAGGAGACTGTCTGGCCAGTCGTGTGCCAGAGCATCCTGCCCCATTGGGCTGGTCACCTCTGCCACCTGATTTTGGTCCCCTGGTAGAAAGACTGCCCGCAGGCTGGCCAAGCAGGGAGACGCCCAAGACAAGAGGCTCTGTGAAACCCGGAGCAGCTGTGCGGACCTGGTGCCCCCCTGGTGGTTGATCTGGGAAACCGCGGACATGTTGTCCGAACGGACAAGCACATGCCTGTCCGTCAGTTGGGGTAAAAAGTGCCTGAGCGCAAGCAGCACAGCGCGAAGCTCTAGCACGTTGATGTGATATGCACCTTCCTGGGCGGACCACAGACCCTGAACAGTCCTGCCCTGCCACACAGCACCCCACCCTGAGAGACATGCATCTACAGTGACAGTCTCCCGGCGGGATGGGATGGCGCCCATGGGCGCTCCCATCAGAAGATAGGCCCTGTTTCTCCAGCGTGACAGAGAGTGAAGGCACTGGCGCGACACCCTGACCCTCCTGTGCCTGTGCCACTTGGCGTCCAAGTGAAGGCTGTTCAGCCATATCTGCATAGGGCACAGCGACGGCAGACCTAAGGGCACAACGGCTGAGGCAGCCGTCAGTCTGCCCAAGAGCCGGAGGAACTGAATGTAAGGCACATTCTTGCCCAGCCTGAAGAGGGGGAGAAGGTGGGAAATGTCGTCCACACGACGAGGTGTTAGGCAAGCCCTCATGGCGACCGAGTCTAGGACCAACCCCAGGTAAGTGACCCGTTGGGAGGGGACCAGGCAGCTCTTCCCGGTGTTTACTGTCAGGCCCAACCGGGCTACGTGATATAAGAGGCGCGCCGTATCCTGGGCCACTTGGGACCGGGACGGCGCACAAACCAGCCAGTCGTCTAGGTACGGCAGGACCTTCATGCCCTGTGCCTGCAGGGGTGCGAGAGCTGCCGCCACGACCCTGGTAAACACCCTTGGAGAGAGAGAGAGAGAGACCGAAGGGAAGCACCCGGAACTGATAATGCTGGTTCTGAAAGGCAAACCTCAGGAACTTCCGGTGGTGGGCCGCAATCGGCACGTGGAAGTAGGCGTCCCTTAAGTCCACGGTTGTGAACCACTCCCCCTGTGTGACAACACGGAGGGTGTCTGGTGTGGTCAGCATGTGGAAGGGCAGCACCCTCAGGAATCTGTTGATTCCTCTGAGGTCCAGTACTGGACGAAATCCGCCGACTTTCTTGCTCACCAGAAAGTACGCCGAGTAGAACCCCCCGGACTGAAGCAGGGGGTCCACTGGCTCGATTGCGCCCTTGGCCAAGAGGACGGACAGCTCTTGGGCCAGAGCTAAGGCCTTCGCCGGGTCGCTGACAACTGTCATCTTGACCCGGCCGAAGGCTAGGGGCCGGCGTCGAAACTGCAATTCGTATCCCTGGGTTAGGGTGGAAACCACCCAAGGGTCGGTAGTACAGGCAGCCCAGTAGCTGAGCTGCTGCTGGGAAAAGCAGCCGACGACCGGCCCAGGGACTTCAGGGCCTAGCCCCCCCGACCCCTTGGGGGGCGGCGGTAAGGCTGTGGGGCCCGGGGCTGCCTAGAGGGCTGGCGACCGGGGGCACGAAAGTCATTAGGAGGCGGTTGAGTAGACCGCTGGGACCTCCGCAGACCACCACTGAAAGCCAGTGGCAGAGTGCGGCTGCTAGAGGGGCCCCTGGGCCTGCTGGGAGTAGGCACAGGCCTACGTAGACCCGAGAGCTGCTGCCTGGTCTGTCTAGCTTGGGCAGCACGCTCTAGTGCCGCCAGGGCAGCTGCTCCAAACAGCTCCCCTGGTTCGACCGGCACGCCGCGGAGGACACTCCTACATGTCTCCGTTAGTGGTGACTGAGCCAGCCAAACCTGGCGTCGAGTCTGCACCAGTAGGGACATAACTCGTCCCAATTCCCTAGTCATTAGGGCAAAGGCCTGCAGTGAAGCGTCACTGAGGCCCAGCAAAGAAGGCTCAGCCGGAGCCTGCTGCAGAGAGGCGGAGGCGGCCAGCATTAGATGGGAGAGAGAGTTCCCAATACGACCCATGCGTGCCGCTGCATCGTAGGCCTTACAGAGCAGTTCGTCAGTGACCCTGCACTGAGGCAGAGGGCACCTGGCGTCAGGCCTTAGGGCAGGGGTGGGCAATTATTTTTTCCATGGGGCCACATGAGAAACTGAAAATATTGTGGAGGGCCGGGCCAAAAGGCTGAACTCAATTCTGCATAATATTAATTGTATTTCTTTATAAAAAGCAGTAAATAGCATTGTTTTGACAAGCTGGTAAGAGTATATGTTATAGTTAAGCAATGAAAAAGTGAGGTTGCCTTACAAAAAAATGTCATTTATTAAATCAAATTTCCCAAAACAATGGTAAACAAAATGAACGTTTTTCACCATTTGTGACTCATATTAGTGAACATTTTCAGTCACATTCACTCAAACACATTTTGAGTTTCATTTACTGTTGGAAAGAGGTTCTTAGCATTCTAAAGACATCACAATATTGTCTTTGTACTCCAAATATTAAGCAAGATACATCATATTGAACTGTCACTAAACATCACTGAACTGTGATTTTGAGAAAAAGGCTTCCAAAGAAAGTGTCCCAGTTCACTGCTAGTTGGTGCCTTTACATGCCAACATTTGTAGTCTAACCACCTCATTTGGTGTTTTTAAGTTCTCTTTTCTTGTTCAGTGAGAGAAATCTAGTCTCTGCTGGGCTTTAACGAGTGCATCAAAGTCAGGTTGAATGTCTGAGGTGGAGATGCGAAGCACAGCTGACAGATGATCATCAGTGAGAGAGGATCTATACCTGGATTTCGTAAACTTCATAATTGAAAATGTTTGTTCACATATGTATGCGTGTCCATGCACTCGTTTACCTCCGTGAACAGATCGCTCCCTGTCGTCGTCCCTTTCATCGACCGCATTGCTGCCAGCTCCTCCGTAATCTTGAAGTCCGGTGTTATCCCGCGGACGAATACGAGTAACTGGGCTGTGTCGCGGACATCACAGCTCTCGTCCAAAGCCAAGGAGAAAAAGTCGTAACTTGCCACTTCACGTTGCAGCTGAAGCTCCAGATTCCCCGCAATGTCCTCGATCCTTCTAGTCACGGTTCGCCTGGACAGCGGGACTTGCTCAAATGCGGCTTTTTTTTCAGGGCATATTAGTGCTGCAGAGTCCACCAAGCACTCTTTGACAAACTCCCCCTCCGAGAACGGCTTACTGTTTTTAGCAATTTTGTGGGATATCACAAAGCTGGTCATGGTTGCTGCATCACTGGATGTGTGAAGCTTGGTAAAAAAGCCTTGCTGCTTTTGCAGCTTAGCTAGCAAAGCTTCCGATGTCCGCGCCCTTTCAGCGTCAGTCAAGTTTTTATATTTCTCCGCGTGTTTCGTCTCGTAATGTCGACTCACATTGTACTCCTTAAACACGGCGATCTGCTCCCCGCAAACTAAACACACGGTTTTACCTCCGACTTCAGTAAATAAATACTTAGCAGTCCAATTTTTGTTGAAAACCCTGCATTCAGCATCTACCTTTCTTTTTTTAGCGGACATTTTTTTGAGGGCTAAAGTCGTCTTGTGACAAGGATCCAATAATGTGCACGTCTTGATATACGTATTGCGTCATTATGCACGTGAATAAAAAACAACTTCAAAATAAAAGCAATGCAGCTTTAGTCCATGCATGAGGTAAAGTTAGAAAATATGTTTATTTTGTAATTTCCAATTAGCCTTACACGGGCCGGTCAGAGTCAACCAAAGGGCCGTATGTGGCCCGGGGGCCGTACGATGCCCAGGTCTGCCTTAGGGCCTCATCAGGAGCCAGAATCAGGGAGGCGATGGCAGGCTCGATGGGCGGCATGCGACCCAGCCCCACCCTCGCCGGATCCTGCATGGCAGCCAGGGTCCGGCTATCAGAGCTGAAGCGGGAGAGGGCCTTAGTGTCTCTCCAGCATGCATGGAGCTCCCTCAGGTACTCCTCCGAAGGAGGAACAGTGAGGGGGACAGGGGTAGGGCTACGCCTGAAGAAGGCGCTAGCCTGAGCCGCGTCGGCCTGCGGAACAGGAAGCTGCAAGTGTGCCAGGGCCGCACGAATAATGGCCGCCATGGAGGTGTCCTCCACGCCCTGCAGAGAGCCCTGAGCAGAGGAGTGGGAAGCCTCCCCGGAAGTGAGCGGGGCCTCGTCCTCCACCTCTTCGTTGAAGAGGTTAGCCGAGGCCGCTAGTGACATGGCATCCTCATGCAGAGGTGCAGCAACCGAAGGAGGGGCAGGCGGCAAGCCAGCAGCCCCTATACCGGCCCCTGGTTGAAGGGCTAAGAGGAGCGACTTCATCATGTCCATGTCGGCGGCTAACCGATCCACCTTAGAGGACAGCCTGTTAGGGGGCGAACCCGTAGCCATCGCTCCCTCTGGTCGCCAGGAACGGCCAAACTGACCTAGGGGAAGATGCGACAAGGAGAGGTATCCGTTGGCTTCTGCCAGACGCTCCACCTCTGCGACTCTGGCCGCTCTAAGCGCCCAAGGCATGCAGCTACAGTTCCTGCAGGCGTCCTGCGTGAGACCCTCCCTCAAATGCTCGAGACCAAGGCAAGAGGGGCAGCGGTCGTGGCCATCCTCGGGCTCGAGAGAAGCCATACAGGCGCTACATGGATGAGCCATCATGTAGGTAGCCGGATGCAGCGTAACCGGGAGCGGGGTGCGAGAACACAGCCTTCACCAGTTACCTGCTGAACGGAAGGAGTAGAGCCCTGCTCCTACTCGCCGAACACGAGAGGGGTGTAATGGGGTACACCCGCGTTACTTAGCAGAGGGAGCGGGGAGCGAGAGCACTGCCTTCACCTAGCTAAGTAAATGAAAGTGCAAAGCTACTAGCAGAGGGAGCGGGGAGCGAGAGCACTGCCTTCACCTAGCTGAGTAAACGAAGCACGGAGCTACCAGCAGAGGGAGCGGGGAGCGAGAGCACTGCCTTCACCTAGCTGAGTAAACGAAAGCGCGAAGCTACTAGCAGAGGGAGCGGGGAGCGAGAGCACTGCGTTCACCTAGCTAAGTAAACGAAGCACAGAGCTACCAAATAAGGAAGCTTAACAGGCCGGCCAGCCGGCTGCTGCTCACAGTCAAGGAACACTCTTACCAGGAGCGGGGGTGAAAACACTGCCTTCACTGGTTGAGTAAAATAGCGAAACAAGCTAAGGAAACTGCTTCTAAAGAAAAACCAGCACGGGTAATCCGGTGCTTACCTCAAGCGTCAGCCAAAGTGGCTGACCAGGCAGGACACAGTTAGGCTGAGCCGCGCTACTGCTAACTAGCTAAACAAGAGGACACAACACAAGCTGGAACTCAGGATGCTAATGATAGCTTGGCGCAACGCCGCGCTATCAGAAAAGTACAGAGAACGCAACAAGGGCAACTCCTGGGAGAGGGGGCGGAAACGCTACCGTCACCAGAAAGTTCAAGCCAGTTAGCAACCAAGACAGAAATCAGGACAACCTAGCTGGGAGAGGGAGTGGAAACACTGCCGTCACCGACCAAGCCGACACCAACCTGTCCGTTGAAGTTTTCTGCGCAGCCGGCCGCAGCTCCTGGAGGACGGGTAATCCCGCGGCTCCGACTGGATCAGTCGCGAAGCTACACGCAGCCAGCTGGATGCAGAGAAATCCTTAAATCCAAACGTTCCAACTGAACGCTGTAGGCTACAATAGTGTAGCCACGGTACTCTCGCGCAGCGAGAAGATGAAAGGAACAGATCCTCTGATGACACGGGCTATATAGCCGGTGTCACGTGGGTCACAGGTGACTTTGTTGATATTGGTACTCGTACTGCGCATGCGCACGATGGACATATCCAGTGCTAAAAGCACCGCCTCTGGCGGTCAGTAGGGACGAAATAGAACTACGGCACATGGCATGAAGACAATCAGGCAGCAGACAGGTGAAAATGGACCGTTTGTATACTAAGGAATTGATTATGGAATGATGAGCAGGTGAGTGGAGAGGAGGAACAGGTGGAGTTAATCTACTGACAATAAATTGGAGTGGCCTGGTCTGAAAAGACAGCTGAGTTAAAACACAAACAAAAGAATTATGATAAGTAAAAGAAGGCAAACTCAAAACCATGACAGTCTCGATGTGAATAAACATATTTCAGAAAATGTTTAACTATTGCTTCATAAAACCCCCCCAATAAATAAACTTGAATGTCGGTGCATTCTGTTTCCCAGCCTCTCATGAAGTATACTGCTCTGCCACTGTATATTAAAGGGACTTCTTTTCCCTCCGCCATTCATGTGGAAAAGGCTTGCACCACCAGCTACCCTTTCTTTTATTCATCGTACTGTAAATAACTCCACTTTATGAAAAGCAGCCAGTGTGACTCACGGATACCTCTCTAACCACAACCCATTATTATTTCATGGCCTTTGAAAGAAGGGTCTATAGCAGGCGCTCTCACACTTTAATGTCGGAGCTTCCTCTGATGTTGTGTAGTACACAGCGGCCCTTGTTGCGCTCCGTATGCGATCCCTCACTTGAATTCACAAACACTTCCAAGTGCATAAATAGCACGAAAGAAGAGTGCCTCGCGAGCTATCTAATGCTCTGGAACGCCATTGCTGAGGAGATAACAGGAGCCTGCCATGGCTGATGCCTGGGACTGTCATTGGGGGGGGGAGGAAAGAGAAATGTGTCTGTGTGGCTTTATGAAAAACACTGTTGTTCTGACCTCTCATGGGACATCATATGGTAAGGAGAAAGAACATGCATCAGCGTTACGATTAAATGACCAGCGGACATGATTCAAAGGGTCCCACGGTGTCCCAGAGCAGCCTTTGGAACGTGTAGACGGCTCTCGGCATACAGACGAGCTAATGGGCAACCTATTGGTCATGGTAGATGTAGTTTGAATCTCAATGAGGGTGTCAGTGTGCGGCTGCTCCATGACCGACAAGGTGTGGTAGGCCTGCTGGAGTTGATTTAGCCACACGGCCTGTCATAGCATCAACATCCATCCATCGAAAGGCTAAGAGGCGTATTTTCTCTTTCTTTTGAAGTGTCAAGAGGAAACTGCCGTCTTGACGGATGGAAAATGGAGGACGTCTGATGAAATATTTTTTCTTTCCCTACATGACGCAGAGCCCTGATGTTAATAAGGCCGATATTTTTTGCATGACAACAGACTTAACAATGTGGTGTGCGCCAAAACCACTTTTGCAGTTTGTAGCTCAGAAAATGAAGCCGTTCCTTACAAAAGCCTTTCAGAGGTACACAGCAGTGTATACTGGGACACGCTCGTGCTACATGAAAGCAGTGGGCTTGAATCATACAAAGGCTAAACCCATTACAGGTCCAGAGGGGCGGGCAACGCGGTGCCTCGTCCCGCTCTTCTAAACAAGACTCTAGGTGCTGGAAGCTGGAACAAAGCCTTGTAACATATACATTAAACTTTAATTATTTTTTTTCCTTTCACATCTCTGAAGCTCCTGAAACGTTAAAAGTGTGCTTGTTTTTCATGGCTGTGCCTTTGTAGAATGTATGTGTAACAGTGGAGGGAAAGAAGGGTACTCTCTGATGCTGGAGGTAGACAGTTGCTTTTCAAATTCCAAGTTTTGGTCCTTTATTTTATTCAGCAGTGAAATGCCATGAATACAGAAAATAATAACGTCTGTTACAATTCTCAACCATGACCTTCTAATGTCAGAGAACCTTTAACGTATGGACACAGTACACAGTAATGAAGAGTATCAAAAAAAGTAGTTGAATCTCGAAAGGAAATGAAAGAAAAACATAAATTCACCAATTACATAAACATATGTTTGCTACAGTCCCAATTTACTGTATACATAGGGGGATCATATTCCCAATTATTAGAGAAGGATAGCAGTAGAAAGGATACATGACTCAACTGCCAGACATAATGCTTCATAAAGTATGCACAGAGGTACAAGCAATAAATACACACATTAGGTTAAGCCTTACAGCTACGCAAAGCAGATGCAGAAAAAGCAGGTTTGCTATTCTTAGCGAGCAATGAGAGAGAAACAGTAAAAATTCAGGTAAGTCAGAAAAGAAACACTGAGATTTTTTTTCCTCTTAGAAAAAAGTCTGGTAAATGTATGGGTCCACCAACATTTTTTTACATAAGTATGCACAGTTATCAAAATACAGACAAAATCAACCCAGAAAATCCAGACAATCCTAAAATCTAGTGGAGGAGCAGATCGCAGTTCTGGAGGTCTTTCTGGTATTATGTGCAAGCAACTATTTTAGACATTTTTTTTACTTAATTTATACAAAACCCATGCAAATCTACAGGTAATATGCATTCTGTGGCTGACAGGTTTTATCCCTCCCAAAACAGTATATCTGAGGTAACGCACTCCTATGCATTGTACATTTAGGCCATCGTCCCGATGATTTTTATTATATTCTTTTTATTGGTTCTTGTTTCCAGTCCACCAAATGATTTTTAGACATGCATTTTTAAAACACAATATTCCCTTACAGGTAATCTATACATTATCATTCTACAAATGTTTGAGGACAACCTATTACAATGCAAATCTTCCATATCTTGACGCAGGGAATGTAAACGTTGGTTTGAGCCACGTCCTATGAGACAAGCAAAGTGTAACAGCTCTTGTGGCGCTCTAATAACTCGTGCAATCTGTCATAATTGTTCTGAATTTTTGTTGTGCAGAGGTAGAAGCTTTTAGAAAGCCTTTTTGGGTAAGTGGGAGAACCCTTTTTTTGTCTTTTTTTTTTTTTTTTGAAAGACGCAGCGTCCTTTTTATTTGGTGTGGTAAGATTATTAAGAACGTCGTCTTCAAGTCGTTTTGTTGTCTCCAGCTAAAGTATTGAAGGGATAAGCTTTGTTCCTGGGCCCTCTTGACGTGGTACTGGCATGTGTGTGAGTGTGTGTGTACTTTACATGCTGCGTGTTTGTACAGTACTGCACGTGTCTGCGTGTTAAGCTCTTACAGCCAATCCCTGGGCTCGGCGCAACACTTGAAAACAAACTATGCACAGTGTTTCCATTTTGGTCGTTACAGCACAATGCAAAGCCACTCGCTGGTTCTCTGACAGCATCCTCTGCAGCCGGACCCAACGAGGAGGTGGGCAGACCAAAAGCTCAGGGTCTGCGTGTGTGTGTGTGTCCGCGCACATGTATGCTAGGCTCTGACAGGGTGTGTGTGTGTGGTTGGTTTAGCATTTCTTTATCCCGTACAAGAGGAGGCAGAACTTTGTGTAACTTTGGTTTACTGAAAACAGAAATGACCTTTAAAGCAACAACACTTTTCTAGATGACTGTGAGGGAAATGACGGGATGCACTATATTTCTTTAGTCTCTATAGATACCAAGTGTGTTATAAAAAGCTGGTTACCCATACAGAGTACATCAGTGCCGACACCAGGTGTATCTATATAGTTTAGAAGCTATGAACCACACGATGAGTATTCGATGACGTTAAAGCAAATACCACCTTCACCTTAGATATCCTCTTCTGCAATGGCTATTATTATTTGCTTTCACATGGTAACCAAGCCATTTCCTCTCAACTTGAAATTATGACTTATTTGGCTTCACTAGATATTTTTCATGTTTGGTTAGCGATGTTTTCAGTTTTCGACGCGGCCTCGGAAAACCGCCACGGAAATAAGACGTGACATTATTTTGACAGTCCCACTTAGAACATTACAAATTCACCAGGTTAGAAAAAAATCATGGGAATAAAAAACTTAAAGTGTAATGCGTAACAAAAAGGGAAAGAAACTTCACAACAACACAATGTTTCTGCACTTCCATTGAATACACAAATGTTTTGTTTTGGTCATGATCCACTTTTACAGTTAGCTGCTCTCTACCGGTCACCAACATCACATCACCTTTTTTTAGCTACAGTATTTCTGGCAGAAAATCTCCAAAGTGGAATGAATCAAATTACACATCAAAATCAGCATTTATTCCCCCCTCTCTCTTTCTGTCTCGTGATCATCTTTGTATAGGGCTAAATGAAACAATCCCAGAGGTTATTCGAAGGTAGTTTGCGGAACGAAAGCTTCTCTTTGTACTAGTTTAAAGTCGCAGAAGACGGACCAAGAGGAGTTTGGTGGCTTCTGTCTATAAGCTATTGGCCATTGCTAGTGTTGGCTTTGGTTTCTAGCTGTTGCCTGTGACTGTTTGCAGGTAGACAAAGCTTTAGAACGAGGAGGTAAAGAGGACAGCAAGAGGAAAATTATGCGGAAATGCATCTGTTTTGTAAATGGTGCTTTATACAAACTAGTAATTTTACCCCAACTTAATTTCCAGTTTTTTTTACTTTTAACCACAAACAGATAATAGACTGGAAGCCAACTTTTTTTTTTCTCTTTTTTTTTTTGGACAGCTGCAACAACAGTCTTGGATCCGCAGTTTTCCGTTATTTCCGGTGTGATTCAGGGAATGGCATTTACAGTTGGTGGTGTCAGATTTTGAAATTAACCATGGTTAAAAGAAAAAGAAGCTAAAAAATAATATACTGTTATTCATAATAGTAGCAACATACAGGCAGTGACACGGATTTCTGAGACTACTCCTGTGCAAATGAAAACAGAGCAACAAGTTGAATTGAACCAGCAATCGTCTCTAGACATGAACAACTACTGGGGGGGGGGGGGGGGGGGTTGGATTATTCACAAACATAAAACGTCGTCCTTTTTGGCAGTATATGAGGCCGCTAGCTTTCAACGGAACGTGATTTGTTTTTTTTTCTCCCAGTATCCTTGAGTCCATCATCCTTGTACTGTACGTGGCCACGCCATCTCTAATGAAGTTTTCTTTTAATCAGACATCTCATGCCTGTCTTGTTCCCAAAGGGCTGCGACAAAGAGTTCCTTTGGACCAGTCTCCATCCGGATGCATGCTCAATAAATAGTCAGAGAGACACAGAGAGACTGTGGAGTGGTTTCTTAGTCTTGCAGGAGGTCTGTGTGGGAGAAACAGTGCGGCGGGGCGGAGGGATACGTCGGCCAAAAACGGTATCCTAGTCACTCCAGGTCTTCTGATAAGTTCCCTTCCTCCAGCTCCCGGTCGTCGTCCAGCTCTGGACTGTGATTGGCTGTCGTCACCAGTGACATCGGACAGTCCTCGTCGTCCATGTGGAGCGGCTCCTCCTTCACGTGAATCTGTGGCCTGCGACACAAGCACCATAAAAGTTAGATTTGGATTTAAAGGTCTCCTATTATACTGTTTTTCATTACTTTATTACAGGTCTCAGATATATACAAAACATGTCTCTGAAGTGTTTGGCTCCAAACACCAAACAGATCATTGCAGCATCCCATAACCCCCTCTGTTTCAGCCCTGTTTCAAAAGTGCTGATTCTGTGTCTGTAACTTTAGATGAAAATAAGGAGCCCCTCCCCACGCCCCACTGAAAGATATTTGGTTAAAAAGAACACAATGGTGCTCTAGGAGGAGATTCAGGTGATAAGGTGTTGGGGGGGTTACCTTGGTTGGTGATTGGCTAATGGTTACACAACCCAAAAAAAACGTTATGACATCATAAAGTGGCCAAAATCTGATCAGCTCATTTTCAGACAGGTTTTTATATAAAGGGATCAGGACAAAAAGAGAGAGAATCTTTTTTCCTGAAACTTTCAGAGTCTCTTTACACAGAGGGGACACATGGTTATGTAGACAAGACATGAAAAAGTGGATTTTGCATAATAAGCACCTTTAAGATAGCACTTTTTTGAACTCACTGGTCATTTTAAATAGCATGCTAATTACTACAGCTGTAGAATTATAGAGAGTAAAAGATATAGAGGGTTTCTTGGAATTACTGTGGTGTTGTGCTCACAGATAAATATTTTGTAGTGTCAAAAAAATGGCACATAACAGCCGTGACATGCATTATCTAGTGAGAGTAACAAGCATGTTGTTTGTGAGACGCTAATTCGACACGATGCCTCACGTCTACTGTAAGTAAGCGCATGAAAATTGCATGAAAAAAACACGGCCCCTGTAAGGCCGATAAGCTGTGATGTTCCAGACATGTTTGGCATTTAAAAGTTTACTGATGACACCAGGTTGAAATACATGAAAAAGAAGAAAAAAAGGAGGGGGAGGAGGGGGGGGGGGGAAACAGGCCACATGATAAATAATGGAGAATTTCTCATCCCTGAGCCCCCTGGAGCAAAGGCAGAGGAGAGGCTTTTTTATCTAGTTAATAGAAAGCGCAGCCACTCGTTAATATGCAGGGCCGTGCGTGTCGCTCCTCGAGAGGAGAAACCGGCAGCTAGGTTCTGCCATTAATCAACTTCAGCCCGGCAGTTCGCTCGGACACCATGATACATGTTTTCAACTCTAAATGGATGAATATCTTTAGCCACTGTCAATAAGCGGCGGGCAGGAGGCAGCGCTGAGAGCGACTCTGCCTTCAGAACAACAGAGGAGTGGGCGGAAGGGGGAGAAAAAAAAAGTGTTGGGCGACTAAAAAGAATAATAATGCTGTCACACACAAACAAGGCAGTACATGATCCGCGGGCCGAGTCGAGAGAGGGGTTTGTGCCACGATGATAAATCTGACAAAACCTAATTATTTCTGACACATCGGATGCATCGGAGGATCCCTGCAGACTTTGAGAGGGGGGAGTGTGGGGGGGGGGGAGTTATCAAGTGGTGCTACGTTAGGACGCAGCCTCTCCCGGGCTGCCTTCATCAGTGGAAGGGGGGAGGGCGAGGGTCTTTGAATTTGAAAGGAATTTGAAAAGGTACAGATGACTTTAATGTTCAGAGCCTGTAAATTAATATTGTGAAGAGAGGGGGCTGATCTGAGCAGGAGGAATGTTTTTCTGTTTGTGACCCTCAGATTCATGGGAATAAAAGTGTTTTTAATATTTTTGTATACTTAATGATAACACATTACAAAAACAAATACAAAAAGAAAAGAAAAATGAATGTATGATGTAAAAAAGGAAAGATTAGCCATACGTTTTATTGTCAAACCTCAACATTGGTAGTGGTTGGATTTTCTTTCCATAAAGAAATGTGTTATCAATATTAAAGTCAGTCCCTTTTGTTGGTTGTACCTACTACATAACGCTTTTAAAAGGGATTATTAATGTACAGTATTTGTCAATTATTCTGACTTCTTCCATGGAGTTTTTAATTATGAATTGTACTATATTGAATTATCTGTTTATAAACCAGCCTCCACTCATGGGAGCCCACCGGAGTGTGTTGTAAACAAACACAAACACTAACATGCTTACCACCACATTAAAGTGTTATTTCATATTTAATTACTGCTAACCAAAGCCCTCCTCTGTTACCCTTGCAGCTCATAGAGTGTTTGTGCGTCTCTGAAGGAAAAATATGCAGGAACACATCCAGCGGCCTGAGCGCTCTGACACTTTATTAAAATATGTGGATGAGCCGTTTAGTGCTTAATGGCTAGCTGCCATTACTGAGTCACTCAGGAGTAAACGCCGGACATTGCGGCGCAATAAATACGCTTCTCTGTCCGTGTGCGAGTGTGTGTGTGTCTCTGTGTATGTGTGTGTGCGTGTGCGTGTGCGTGTGCGTGTGCGTGTGCGTGTGTGTGTGTGTGTGTGTGTGTGTGTGCGTGTGCGTGTGCGTGTGTGTGTGTGTGTGTGTGTGTGAGCGTGCTCTGAGGTGCCTGGGCTCACATCTATGGCAGATTAGCACCAGCAATCATGCAGAGGTATGTCAGGGATGCAAATAAGGTCATTAGTCCACGGCCCTTAATGGTAGGTTGGGGGACAGGAGAGGTGGTGTGGGGGGAGGTTGAAGGCAAGGGGTGAGGACCGAGGGGCCAATCAAATACATTCATAACATCTCACTGCGATTCATTAACACAGAGGGGCGGTCGCCAAACAATTAGACGAGACAGCTGATGAAATAAAAGTGATATGGAACAGATTCTTCTTGCTTTAATCTGACTGGGAGGAAATATTCCACTCTTTTGTGTGAAGTTGCTAATTTCCAAGCCTCTGGTTTTACAGTGGCAGAGTCCTGGTGCCGCTTCTTTTAAGCATAGCCCTGAGCAGTGTGTTGCACATGCTCACACACACACGCAGCATGGCCTGGGGCGCTCTGGTTTTGCGGTTAAGCAGATAGCATTAACCTTCAGACGCTGAGGAGGGGGGGGGGGGGCAGGTTTGTCTAATTGTTGGATTGACTTGCTGGTCCTCTCCTGAGAAAGGCCTTAACGGTGGTGTACTATTTAGTTTAGTGCTACAAGCCACTCCATTATTTAAGACAACATCCTGGAAAAAGGCAGTCATGAAAAACACATTTCTTCCATTTTGAGGTTGTCGTGGCTGTGTAAAGGCGGGAGGGGGAGAGGGGGGGGGGGGACTCATCCTCCACAGCCACTCATGTCAGTGTCAGGGCCAGAGAGGAGAGAAAGGAGCAGGAAAAGGGAAAGTCAATGCAATGCTGTCCGGTTACTAAAAGTTGAATGACCTGAGGGAGTGCTACTCTGTCTGGAGCCGGGCACATTTGCTCCACTTCACACCCCATTTAAGAGCGGGGTAAACACGTCCGTACAGATTAACGTATGGACGCCTAAGAACTAACCAAACACTCTTCAGACTCACTTCATGGAGCCCGAGTGCATCCTTTCTCCATTACAGGAGTGGTTAGCCTGACTTTGCAACATGAGCTGTGATGGACAGTGGCTGAGAATCCCTAATGTGTAACTTCTGTTTGTCTCAGAGTGCGTGTGTGTGTGTGTGTGTGTGTGTGTGTGTGTGTGTGTGTGTGTGTGTGTGTGTGTGTGTGTGTGTGTGTGTGTGTGTTTCCCTGCATGCTGCTTTCAGACCTGTGCGACATCACAGGCTCAGACATTTCCTGAAACTCACATGGCATTCATTTTTTAAAAACACTCTCTTTCTCTCTCAGCTCCATTAAAACAGAGATGGGAAAAGGAGGGATTTTAAAAAAAGTAATTACACTAGCTCATTATTAATAGGAACAGTCTTGCATAAAATATGGCAGCTAAACCCTTATAATGCACACAGTGGTGTAATTAAACACGGATGTGTAATAGAGCCTATTTATAGACTAAGAACTAACTGTTATCCCAAACGTCAGGCTCTCCTCAGGTATTAGCACAGTGCCATTGAAATTAGCACAGCAGAGACAGGAGGGGGGGGGGGGGGGGGGGGGGGTGCTGTGATAGGACGCACACAGGAAACTGAACCTTGCCCCGGGGTCATGGCATACAGAAGAACACTCTGGTACTATGGGTTAACTATCAGGCAATTACACTAACAAAGGGCACGAGGACATCGAGTGGATTCAGTGCAGGAGTGGGGGGGGGGGGGAACATGTGCTCGCATTCTCAGAGAGGTTTCATAAGAAATGTGATGTGACACAATTATCTCTCAAACACCGCAGTGAGTGAGCAGGGAGGGGTGCTGAGTTTAAAGGATAATGAGTTCTTATTTTCTCTTGACATTTAACAAAAAATCTAATAATATTTAGACCAAATTATATTTTGTGTGTGTGAGAAACAGTAGAAAAATGAGCCCTGATTATGATGTGATTTTCATATATGTACTGCATCGTATACAGTATTTGTACAGTGTGGGGACTCACATGTGTACTGGGGGGGAGTATCCGGGGCTGCCGTGTCCGTTGGTGTCCAGGTGGTCGTAAAGCCCGTTGAGTCCCTCATGGGCGGACTGCAGCAGGGTAGTGGGGCTGCAGCCCAGCATACCTGGGGGGCTGCCGCCCAAAAGTCCCGGTGGGCTTCCGCCCAAAAGTCCTTGACACCCGCCCATCAGCATGGAGGGGTCTCCGCCGAGGAGGCCGTGGCAGCTGCCTCCCATGGGGCCCGTGGAGCCGCTGTTCATGAGGCCGGGGGTCCCCAGCATGGGCAGGGAGGTCTCTGCCAGGGCAGCCTGCAGGGGGGGAGGGAGATAGTGAGGATTAAAAGGCAGGTAGGGAGTCAAGACACGAGGGCATAATCATGTCAAAAGTGGTAGAAGAGTCCAAGAGTGTAAGGAGGGAGGAAGAGTGTGAGAGGAAGAGTGATACAAGAGGAAAACGTAGCAGGTGAGAGAGTGAGATTTAAATGATTAAACACAGATTGTCTCATGCTGAAGTTTTTTATTCGGCTATGTCCCCCCCTGTGACACCTTGCTGACAACTCCCTCCCCCCAGCTGCCATGTATATACCCTTGTGTGGAGTGGCTATTAAAAAAAAAGTCCCCCAAAACTTTACCTCAAAAATAATAAAAACTCCTGACACTTTCGCCTGCCGCGCATTAAAGTTATATACAGTGATTACATTTTTAAAGTTTTCGCCATGAGCACCTCGCCGGCGTACACTATGAAGCCAAATCATTTATGACAGCTTAGATAAATATTAATGCACATGCCCTTGCATTCGCACATGCCACTATCAATCTGGAGTGGCTGCCACAGCTGAAAGGAGGAGAAAGGAGGAGAAAGAAGGAGAGCTGCTTCCTGACTCGACCACAGGGGGGCCGAGTGAGTCTGACAGGAGGAGAGAGGGAGGCGGGAGAGATTACAGAAACCTGAGTTAGGAAAAAAACTTCCTCTGATATGTGTTAATGTAGGGCTCTATTGTTCACCGCAACCACGCTCATGCAGTCACTCATCAGTCAGGCAGCACTCCTGCCTGTCAGTCAAATAAACAGGCAGCCGGTGAGTCACAGGTTCATACCTGTAAACTGGCGTTTAGCGCCGATCCATAGCCGAGACTGCAGGGCAGGTTCTTAACAAGTGACGGGCTCCTGGAGACATAAGAAGAAAGAAAATAAATTAGTCAACGTACATAATAGCTGAAAATATATCAAATATTGAAACAAATTGCATCGCAGGAAGACTATACTGTACATAACAGACACAGAGGACTGTTTCAAAGAGGACAGAATTCAAGCTTTTTGATTTCCTCTTGATGTGGTTGACCTTCAGATCTGGATCTAAGGAGAGGTGACAGAACGTACCCTGTGATCTTCTGCGACCTGCGTTTCTGGTACTCCATCTCGTCCACCGTCCACACCGCCCCCTTCACGTTCTCCACACGCACAAAGCACTTGTGCAGACTGAGGTTGTGGCGCACAGCGTTCTGCAGAGAGACATGACACGCAGGTCAGAGGGATGAGGTAAAAACCTAATCATATTCATTCATTAACCGTCAAGAAAGAAAGAAAGAAAGAAGGCTGGGAAATTGATTTTTTTCTGGCATTTTGAAGAAATTCTTAACATTCACGCACCATTGATTTAATTAGTAAAAATTGAGTGAGAGCGAATGCTCTTACAAGTCCTGCACACAGTACATATCAATCAGAGTAAGTAGGCTAAAAGGAGGTAATCAGCATAGCGAATGGCTTATGGTGGTGACAGAAGTGGTAATGCCGGCCTTGATAATGGTGATGTCAGTAACCCTTTCGGCTCCAGAAAAGCATTTCTCTTAATGGACACGTCGCTTTAAAGATGACAGTATCGCAAGAATAAAAAGACACTCATCAGGAGGCCCCTGTGTCAGGAAGGGTGTGTGCATGTAAGAATGAGGAAGATTAAGGTATCTGACATCTATATGTCCAAATATCCTGTCAAATGTGGAGTTGAATACATGCTTACATGACACACTTATCTTTTCAATGTATTATCAAAGCTATATTTAAATTAAAACATGATATATCTTTCATAATGTTACCGGTAAGGTGTTTTCATTAGTGGCAAAATAAGAGAAAAAGCCCTATTTTATTAATTCCACCATATGACCGTAATTAAAACATGCATCAGAGTCTACAAATAATAACCTTGGCTTTAATATCCCTGCCTCTCATATTTATCATGTCCCTACCCTCGGTGTGTACTGCTCTTTCTCCAAGAAAAAGGGCTTCAAAAAAAAACGAAAGAAAAAAAAAACTCATAAGCAGATCTCGCATCTGACCTGAAAATCCCAGGATTTGATTGATCTTAATGCCCATGGCTCTGAATATGATAATTTTAATATTAATGAGCAAATGAGCAGTTTTATTATGCATGCTATATAGTTAGAACTAATAAGCTTCTGGGTGAGGGAGAAAGAGAGAGGGGAAAGTGGGATGGGGGGGGGTAGATCCTTCTTTTGAGCTGATGAGAAGACGCTGAGATATTAAACTACCTTTCATTTCTTTCTTTTCGCTATAAAAAAACAAATTCTCTCTGTTAATCAAATGACAAACCCAGCGCTGATCATCCCACTAATGCTTACAAAGGGGATTGTGGATGTAAATAGATCACATTGGTTATTATGTGTGGCCGGGAGACTAGATTTGTAAATGTCATTGTGATATCATTGTTATTAAATCCGTTTTTTTTTCAGGAAATACAGAAAAACATTTAAATGAAAGTTGTTTTTCTGCCTCTGAGAACACATCTTGTCACAGCAAAACATCACTGTACCTAAAACACTGGAAAAGGGCACCGATCTTTTTCGCGTGCCCTCCTGAATTGGTGATCACACGCCCATGTGCTCATTTGCATCCCAAATCCAAATTAATTCACTTTTGCTAAATCTAGTGCTGCGCCACGTCTTGCATGCTGATGAGCGGCTGGGCCAGGCTTCCCTCCAGTGCAGCCACAAAGGCTAAAGGCGGCTAACGAACGACGGGCAGGGGCCACGGGATAAAAACACTGGCGCTCAGCGGGGCTTTCTTTATCAGCCGGCAGACACACTTCTGGTTCAAACGAAGTGTGCTGCGGGGAAGACATTTTTCACCATCTTTGTGTAGGCAGACAGGACAATAAAGTTGCACGGACAGATATACAAATGGGCCCCTTTGTGTGGGTAAATAAAGAGTGCTGCCTCCATGACAGGCCAATTCTCACTTTCCCCCCTGCTTTAGTTCCACACCCTTAACCCCTCTTTTAGACACAGTGTATGTGTACACGAGGCCTTCCCCCGCGCGCAGCTGAGAGCTGGTTAACAGCCATCTTTCTTCCTAATTAACCAATGATATGCGAGAGAAGGTGGTTTCAGGAGTAGGAGGTGGGGTGTCTGTTTTAACAAAAGGTGCTGATGATGGAGTGGCTGCTGTATAATTAGTGTCTCACAGCCCTCTCCTCTCCTCGCCAAGCCTCCGCTATTAATTGCGGCAAATTAGAAAAACGATATCCGAGGCAGCGTCATTTTTTCCCCTTTCAAATAGAAAAGGCGGAAAAAATAAATAAGAGGAAGAAAGGGGAGAGAGAGTGCTAATCTTTGGGTAAATATGTGCTTTCTTCTGTTTTTTTGACTCCAGCGAGGTGAAGGTGTGGGGTTACGTAGAGGGGGCGGGGGGGTTCATCAAGGTTACCTTCCAAGTCGCAGCGTTGCGTCTGAAGTAGGCGAACGTGCGTGTGAACCAGCTGTAGATTTCATTAAGCGTTAACTGCATGTCGGCAGAGTCCATGATAGCCTGAAATGAGATGACATCAAATAATGGTTTACTAACGAGACTAACTGACACACACACAGCAACGGATTGAGAGAGCTGCCATGATTCATGCAGCAATTAATTTTAATCTAATCAGGCAAAGTTAATTTATTTCCCACTCACCTGTCTTATGAGGGTTGCATAAGTAAATGGCGGTCTGACATCTGCGTTCTTATAAAACTCGTAGTTTGGGGCGATCTCTGGAAAAATAAATACTGTTTCACCACCTGAAATAATTGGGTAAATTTGATTCCATAAGTTATTACATTTGCTCAAGGTTTCATCAAATGACAAGGGGGGAAAGAGAGGGAAAAGGGGGGAGAAAGAGAGGGTGGGGGTAAGGGGTTACAGGGAGCACATCAAATCAGCATTTTCTATGTCTAACAAAATGCATTTTTAATTAATCTCTCTCGTGAGGGATCTTAAACACTAATACATCCATAAAATGAGATCCGTGTAGTTAGTTAGGGTGAAGTTGAATAATTTATGTGTTCACGCTAAACACAGAGTAAATATAAACATCAAAGACGGACCGTTTAAAATGCAAAGCTTAATACATGGAATGTCTTAATGTAATAAATATTGTAGTTTTTTTCACCATTATTTGAACTTAATTAACATTCATGTAATATTTATGCACAGAGGAAGTTCTTGTCTATTTACATATAGAGTGATTAAACACAGGCTTTGCTTTTTATAAACCGCAGCAGACGTCTCACATTGGCTAAGACCAACAAGCCTGTGTGGTGGTGTGTGTTTATGTCAGTGTGTGTTCACGTGCATGTCTGTGTGTGTTCTAAAAGAGTACTACAACACCATTATGGGTTGAGTACTATTAATAGTGCAGAGTTTACATTTGGGGGAAATAATCTGAATGTAATCAAAGTCATATCAGAGACACAAAAACAGAATTAGATTGTGAGCATATAAAATACAAATGTTTTAACGTATCAGTGTGTGTGTGTGTGTGTCAGGGTCAATTCATAATGTATTCAAGCAGGTGAATTTCCTTAAAATACAAAAAGACACTTTTATGTTGCCCATTTCTCAGGATTGTATTTAAACATCATGTGATCAGATTAGCTTGAAACTGAATTGCCTGCGCTGACGTAGCATTTTGTGTGTGTGTGTGTGTGTCATGCTCAGTGCTGAGTAGTTGGTCCTACCTGACGACAGAGGCATGGAGTATTTGTCCGAGTGGCGTCTGCGCATGGCTCCCATGCTGGGGACGTTGGCTCCTCCCAGTATTGAGGGCACCTGGGGCATGCCAGTCATGGGGGTGATGGGGGCTGTGGGCGTGGTGGGCGTCTGAGGTAAGTTGGGGGGCGATGCTGAGGGCAGGTTCTTGGACATGGTGATGCTGGACACCAAGTTGAGCTAGGGAGGAGATAAGGAAAGACACGAAGGCGTTACTTTCTCGGTGTGCTCCCCTCCTCTCTCACACAGCTGTGTTTCCACTAACAAGGCTCGTGGAGAGGAGCCAGCCCATCTCCACTAATTACAACTACCAAATTGTATCATAAGAATTCTAATTAGAGCACGCTGTTCGAGATTATCCAACGATCAGCCTCCGTGTTATCCCGGCCCCATCTCTCTTTATCTCTCTATTTATCACTCCCTCCCTCCTCCTCCATCTCCCCTACTGCAACCACCCATAACCCTTTCACACTGAAGCAGAAAGCAGATCAAATTTGGAATGAAAGTTCCTATTTTAGCCTTTTTTCATAGATGTTAGCAGCAACTCTCGGCCCAATAACCCTGCTATTAAAACAAAACACAACTAGATATTATAACAGTAATAGCCGATTCATTTGAGGATGTATAACAAGTAGTAGAATGTCATGTTCTTTCTATTTGAGAATACTCTTAAAGTTAGATATAACAAACTTGTGTGGGCAGTTATGGTGACTGCAGACACTCAGTCTTTGTCTACTTCAACATCAGGGACCGGAGAGTCACCTCTGGCACGAACGCCAACCGCGCTCGCTAATCGTCCGGCCTTTTTCCACCACTTTGGCTTCCCGAATCTCATGTGAGAGGCTCTAACCGAGTGGAAAATTCCTAACTGACCTTTTAGTCTCCGTGCTAATTTAGCTGGAATGGTAATGACATCGTTACATATTCAAACCAAATTGCCTTAATTGTGAGTCTACAAGTGGAATGCATTGGACGCCGGAGTTTGAATTAAAAGCGACTTGAAAGAAGGAAGGGAACTGGGGCTGGGGGGGGGGGGGGGGGGGGGGCCTGAAGGCGCTGAGAGATGGAGCGAGGGGCTGAAGGGAAGGTATCAGCGGTCATTTGAGGCATGTGTTGATAAATACGATGAAATGTCAAGTTTGAGAGAGCCCGGTGGATGCAGGGGGATTCAGATGATAATTATGCCCACTTGGCTTTAATGAGCTGCTACAGTGATGGGACGAGGGCTGGCTGCATATACAGGCCTCAGTGCAGAGAATGAGGACGATAGTTGGGGGGGCGGGGGGTCAAGGAAAGTATATACTCTATATCTATAAAGCAAAAGGTCTGATTATTATTGACGTACAAAAATTGTAAAAAAACAAGCACTGGGCTTTTTCTTTTCTCTGAAACCAAGATGTTTTATTTGACATTAACCTCACCCAATCATCTATTTATTAATTTCATAGATGGCCATTTAATTCATAGTGGTTGAGCTCATGACAGTGAGTGGTATTCCCTGCATCCGGCAAGACATTTAGCAGAACAGAAAACACCTTGAAGTATGCAAACTAAAGTCAAAATAAATGCCTTAATGTATAGGCATGTATATTTATAACGTAAAAACATAATTTTTGCCGCCTCTTCACCTACGAGGCACGGCAACAAGCGTGACATGTTTGCAAGTGTACAATCCCTTTTTTTGATGGGCACTTTGTCACCTCTCTGCTCATCTGAATACACACTCAAGGTTATGAGAGATAAAGATATGTTATTATTCAGTAACTGGAGCCTTGCTAACTTTGGTTTTTGTCCGTCGAAGGCCATAAGGTAGTATTTAATGAAGAATAAATAGGGTCATATTGGAGACATCGTTGTCTTGTATTCGTCTGGCAGTGTCGTTTGTGGGCTTCACTAATGTAACATTTTGACTTCATATTTATTAAATGTTTCTATCCTCCACCTGTGATTCTACATCCACCAATCATCTCTCTTTGTTATGTCACTTTTTCTCTTCTGTTGTCCCCCACACCAAATCCTTATCCTACCTCCTCAAAAAAAAAAAATACACACACGGAAGCCTTAAAACTGAAGACTTAAATGTTCGTTTAAGAATTCTGTCTGAATTTCCCCCACCATCAAATGCAATTAGCTGCTCTTTCATGTGTGCTTTATGTAATGCAATACTTCATTAGCATCATTCATTCATATTCAGGCGTGGATTATAGGCTGCAAATGCGTTATTGGACGAGATGGAACCAAGCTGCTGGAGTTTTGAAGATTAAGAAGAAAAAAAATCTACAGAGAGAGTGAGAGATTGAATAATAAAAAGGGAGTTTGATTCCTGATGGAATTATGGGATAATTATGCTATCTTGTGATTATCTACATTCTATGATGAGGAGGAATTATTCTATTGTAAGCAGCACTTACTGAGCAGCAGAAACAATGTTTTTGCTCTCAAATATTTCAAAACTGGGCAAAGAAATCTTAAACACAGGGTGGGAGAAATGCATTTTGTAATCATCCCATCAAAAAGTAAAAGGCAATAGAAAGGAAAGAAATGCAGAATGACATCGTTTTCCTTCAATGACCCCTTCACAATGTTGGATTTTCTTTTCTCTCTGGAACCAATTTCAGTAGTGGCGGGTATTTATGTCAACATCACACCGTCTTCGCCACTCGGCTGTAATTTCCAGGTGTTTGTTGTTGAAATGACATATCTTCTTCTCTCTCATTCCATGTTCAAGTGCCACAGAGCCAAACAGTCATCAGCTGCCAACAGGTTGTTTTGGCTATTATATCCATCACGAAGAAATGACCCTGCATTTTAGCCAAGGACTCCACCGCTCTGCCATCTAATACACTCCCAAACTCCTTTGTCCTCTCACAATACCTGATAAGAAGCAGATATAACTCGGTATTACAAATCCCATTCCCCCCCCCCCACGCCTTTCAGCTTCTGTCACTCATTCTCACAACTGCCGGGTGCTTAAACTGTTCATTTTCTGGGTGTGGGCCTCATTCATAGCCGCGGTGTGTTTACGGTGGCCAGAGCAATATGCACTCACTGGTTTGGGAGATGACTTGGGTTCCGAGGGCCGCATGTGCAAGTGGGCCATCATCGCCTGAAGACGCTCACGTTCTTTAGAAAGCTGTCAGGAGAGAAGAAGAAGAAGAAGAGAGGACATTAGAGTGGATTAAAGGAGAGCTGAGGTACAAGAGAATATGAGACATGAGAAGAAAGACAGGAAGGGAGACAGGTTTGCTGGTGATGTAAGACAGGCTGCAGGGAGGAGAGGTCAGGCTAAACAAATAGCATTTCATCTTTTTGTCAATAGCTGAATTTAGGTCAGCGAGACTCTGACAGTAACAAGCTAGTTGGGTCATAAATTAGGTGGTGCTGAGTGTCTGCTCAAAGTCCTGTGGACACTGTTAGGGGGATGGAGCGCAGCCAGCAGCTGCCGAGAGGTGAAAGGGTCTTCCAAACAGGGGGCCAGGCTGCCCCGCCTCCCCGGTCCAGTTAGTGGCCCCAGCCATCGCCTATCATCAATCTAATTCACAGGGAGTGACAGGGACTGGACCATGTGAGGAGCTCAACCCTCCGATATACACACACACACACACACACACAAGAAGCAAACACACAGAGAAACAGACAAGCAAGTAGGCGTTCACACACACAGAGGTGCACGCATACACAGAGCTGGGCCTCATTACTAGTGACGGCTCTCGTGGAAAAAGAAAAAGGAGGAAGCGAGGGATAGTGGGAGTGAGGAATGAAAGAGAAAGGGAGAAACCAGAATAGACAGGACAGCAAACACAAGTGCACCACTGTAATTGGTCACACTGTAAAGCACAGGCTTCAATAGCTTTGTGTTTCAATGGAAAACAAAACACAGAAAATGAAATAAATAACATAAATCCCTTTTTACATGGCAACAGAATGTATTTACTTTAAAACCAAATGCCTAACAATTAAATACAAACTGTTTATCGGACCGAAAAATGTGTGGGAGGAAGTGTTGGCCTCTGGTGGAGAGCAAAGGAGGGAAGTTGGGTCGGATTGATCCAGTTTTTTTATTATAATAACTTTATATCTGACCCAAAATATGAAACTTTGCAAAGCTTGATGGTTAGAACGGAGTAGTTCCAGCTGGCGTTTTAAAACACAGGTTTCTATTTGTTTCTAGAGAAGGAGCAGCGGTTGTCGTCAGTGCTGAGTAATAATGTCGCTCAATCAGAGCTCTCATTATCTAGCCAGCACGACTTCTTAATAAGGTCACGCTCCACCTACTGAAAATAGTTCCCTCCTTTTGAGCTTTCTTCAGGTGCAAAGTGCAGTTAATTAACACAGCAGACCGGGAGAGATGCACTCGCTATTAATTGGAAAGAAAGAGAAGACAAAAAAAGAAAGCAGAGAAAATAAAGCACACGCTTAATTCAATTAAAACTGCCATAATGGCTTTCCTTGTAAGGCCTGAGGATTCTTTTGTTTAGTGGCTTTGTTGAATTCACCAGGTCCTGCTTGTCGGGAAGTAGACCACAGTTTGGCCTTTCTCTCACTCACATAACTTTTATTGTTTTGTCTGGATGATAAGTGACTGAAATGAGTTTGCTAAATGTGACAATGGGAAAAAAAGTGACAATGCTTTGCTGAGTTTTTGCTCGACAGGAACGTACTTGTATTTCCAGCTGCTGTACGACTTGCATCTGGACTCTACACTGGGCCGTGCTCCGGTCATCCAGGGCGTGTTCACTGTTTAGGTGCCTGGAAGTAGAAAGAAAGACAGACGGAAAGAAAATGTTAAACAAGAACTTTAAAATCTTCCAAACATGACTAAGCTGGCAGAAGACAGCACCTATTCTTTTCATCCAAACTGTGGAGGATGATAATGACAGTATCAACTTCACCACTGTTTTGTTTTAATGATAATATTTCTATACCGGGACAATTATCTATAGGATAGTGTTAGGAGGCATTGTTCCGCTGTGAAATGAGGTAATTAGAAGTAACATGACGGTGTGTGGTGCCGTGTTTAACATGACAATAGGCCTGTGCCGGTTTAGATGGCGAACTTCAGCACCGCCCTGAGCGCTGCTTTCTGCTGAGAATAAAAGATGCTAGCCCAGCAGAACGGCTTTGTCTTCTTCGTTTACCGAAAACAATACACACAATTTAACACCGGCAACATTTGACACACAAAAGCGGCTCTTCAACGGAAGGTGCATTATCCGCCAAGCAGACATATTAAATGTATCTGGTTGTTTTCGCCTCATTAGAAGAAAAAGCCAGCCAGACAGCCATAACAGTCAATGAGGGTTTTTGTCTTGATTGGATTTCGTCTGTAGGACACAAAAGAGCCTCACCATTAAGATAGACCTTTATTCCTGCTAAAGCACACATATGCACACACACACACACAAACATTGGGCGAAAAGGGGTTTCTAAAGTGTTGTGATGCTGGGTAATGAGCCTCTATCTAAATGATCATTGGTGACAAACTCACAAAGCAAGCTTTGAGGAGGCATGCTTATGAAATGCCAGAGCTGCCACTTTATCTGCAGTAATTATAGGTTAGCTTGCAGACCCTTCAATGATCATTTACAGCACTGCCTCCAGTGCATTAGAGGGAGTACAAAATCTCCCTCGCTCTGTCTGGCTTTATCTAAGAACACACTCGCTTACATTATCATCAGTCTGCACAAACACACATCGATACACACACGGAGAAATGCACACTGCCACCACATATTCCTCCTTCTTGTTTATCGGCAATGTGCAAAACAAGAACTCATAGAGCGGCCTTCTGTTGGCCTGCCAATCAAACGCTGAATAGGACATTTGTAATCACAATAGCTCTGTACCTTTCAATTACACACATTTAAAACCATCCAATCCTCGCGTATACTTTTAGAACCATTTCTGGTCTAATGCTCGTGAAATTTTCATTATAAAAGCAAGAATGAGGTAGCATTAAAATAAAAAGAAAGGAGGGGTGAGGAGTGAGGGAGAGGGGAGGGACGAACCGGTGGGTTTCTCCAGCCCTGTGCCTAATTGCTGTTTCAGAATGCGCATGCAAAAAGGGGGCATTACATTAATCATTTAATCACGTCCCTCGCAGGATGAGGGAACTAATGTTGCAAATACCCTTTTCATTTCACTGCCCATAATGCTATCTTATGCACTTGATGTATGGCGTGTGTCATGAATTACAGCTGCTTCAAAAGCACAGAGCGGGCTGCTCGCTGTCCCTGAAGATACCTCATTACAAACCCAAAAAAAGAGGGGGGGAAAATCTTTATTAAGTTTGTCTCTCATCGACAAGCTTGTTTTTGTTATATTTTGTGTGTGTGTGTAGTGAGCTCTGCAGTTATTCTCTTTCCTTCCACACACACACACACACACACACACACACACACACACACACACACACACACACACACACACACACACACACACACACACACACACACACACACACACACACACACACACACACACACACACACACACACACACACACACACACACACACACACACACACACACACACACACACCAGTTAGCAAGGCGATTACAGGCAGATTACTACATGCGTTTATGAAATATTCAAATGGCAGCATGTCCTACTGTGCATTAATAATGCCACACAAAGACAAAAGGGGGAGGGGGAGGAGGAGGAGGGAGGGGTGGACACACACAGACAGGCAGACAATAATGAAAGAACACCTTATTTACTGAGAGGTTGGCAAATAATATGTTGTTTGTCTCCTCTTCTTCGATAAAAATCCCCCATGTTATCCCCCTCTATCTGTTCTCGTATGATTTTTTGAGGCTGTGGAGTGACTCATCTGAACTGTAGCATTTGTGTGTATTAGTTTAAAACCTTAGAGGTAGAGGACACCTTCCTCACTGTCAGGCATCCTGTTTGTGTTTACTGTTCATGCCTCGGTTTAGAGGAACATTGATTTTCTCGCCTTGAAGAGGGGAATTACCCGCATGTTGAAGTGTTTAGGGATGGTGTAGAGCTGTAGCAAAGGTGGAGAAATCAGAGCAAATAAAGAGACGAAAAGGACACGGATAAAGATGTGTTTTTATTGGATGCTGCAGTTTCTCCTTTCTCTTAAAGACAAGATATCTCAAAGGTTTTTCCCAGCAGCTGTGTGTATGAATATGTATATGCCATCAACGTCCACTAAGGGCCTTATAATAAATCTACTGCGCACAGTGTATGGATGATCTGCTAATTGTCTGTGTGTATCATCAGGGGCTGCAGAGAACAGGCCCCCTAACTGTCTACACTCACACTAATGTATACACAAAGCATACACACAACTATACACCTACTGGCATGCATAAACACACACATACACACACACACACATACACACACACACTCTCCCCGTGGTGGTGGTGCATAAGTAATGCCCTCCGTTTTAAAGGTCTTGTCACAGTGCAGCAGACGTGTGGAGGGGAGCTCAGCTATCCAGGGGCCAGGGGCCTGCCTGCCTTCCTCCACAGTGTGTGCGTATGTGTGTGTGTGTGTGTGTGTGTGTGTGTGTGTGTGTGTGTGTGTGTGTGTGTGTGTGTGTGTGTGTATGTGTGTGTGTGCGCGTGTGCACTACACTGAGGCACAGACACTTGGCTTCTGCCTTGTGGGTTTAATTAGCAGCGGGTTACAGACATTCACGTTAGCGGCTGAGCTTGCCATTTTAACATGGAGCCTGCCTTCCTGCCTGTAATAGGGAAAGCAGATGGGTGACACAGAGTGTGTGTGTGTGTGTGTGTGTGTGTGTGTGTGTGTGTGTGTGTGTGTGTGTGTGTGTGTGTGTGTGTGTGTGTGTGTGTGTGTGAGAAAGTATCTGTTTATGTGCAGATTAGACTGGAGCATATTGAGGTGAGAGGATATTGAAATAAGAGGTGAAATGTGAAAAGAAAAATAAAGGGAGGAACACATGTATTTATTTGAGATTAAATATCAAAATATTGTGTTTTGTTATGTTTTATGTATTTAAGCTGACATAAACATGAAATCAGGAGTGAGCTAAACCAATTAGTGTAGTGAAGTAGGTGGTTTTGTACAGTGATGGCGTCATAAAGCTATGCTAATGCTACATATAAAGTGGCTAAATGTTCAAAAGTGAATTGCCTTTTTTTTTTTAAAGGCTGCCTACAAAAATAGCTCCAGTCATAGCATTCATGTTTCTCTTATTCTCTTGCAACTAACACACACACATACACACACACAAACCCAGAAACATTCCCAGGCAATATTATTTCATTTTGAACTTCAGAGAGCTAATTCAGGGTGCCAGCCACCTCGCGGCTACCTTCTCCAGGTGAGAACGACTTAAAAGCGCGCTGAGGAGCTATTAAATGCTGATCTTGACAAGTTTCTTCATGCAACAAAACAATAGATGACTAAACGTGTCACCGCGGCTGAGCTGAGCTACGAGACTCCAGCTTGACTTGGGTAACCCCCCCTCCTCCCTTCTCCGTAACCCTCTCCCAACTACCAACATCTGAACTGTCATCTAAATGTGACACCCGCTTTATGTAACCCCGTTTAAACTGCGTGTGTGTGTGTGTGCATGCCTGTGTGTGTGTGTGTATGCCTGTGTGTGTGTGTGTGTATGCGTGTGTGTGTGAGACTGGCATCTCCGGAAACATGAAAGCGCTCCCTCTGACACCGACAATCATCGCTCCAAGGCACGCCACCGAGCAGCCATCTTTGTTCTGATGACGAGTCTGGCTTCTTTGTTGGCGCTTGTTTTCATGTGTGGCTGGGTTACAGTATAAGAGCCAGCCTCTCACTCGCAGGGGTGTGTGTGTGTGTGTGTGTGTGTGTGTGTGTGTGTGTGTGTGTGTGTGTGTGTGTGTGTGTGTGTGTGTGTGTGTGTGTGTGTGTGTGTGTGTGTGTGTGTGTGTGTGTGTTGTGCGTGTGTGTGTGTGTGTGTGTTGCTGAACCAAGACTCTGTTCCGTTTTGGAGCAACCAATATCTGCCAACCTGTGTTTCAAGTTTCTTGTCTACCCGTTTCCCTCCGTTTGTCTTTTTGTGCTCAGTTTGTATTTTTACAACATCCTTTTGCGTTAGCTTACCAGCTTACCGGATTCACCGGCACATCGCTTCACACATCTCTCGCCCCTCGCCTAAACAACCAAGCTAAGCTACCTAGACACAGTATCCTCAGAGCATACAGTGCTGAGGGATAGACTGATGTCTCCTGTAAGTAAGTGTACTGAGGTGATAGGACAAGATATCAGAAAAACTGCTAATCTGATACCGTCTTGCCTTCTCACACACACATTTCTTCCAGAGCTGCAAGGCAAACTCTTCCTCTTGGACTAGCTGAGGTTAGACAATGCTTTGCACACAGCGAGCAGGCTTTTCATAAGCAAGGCTTCTTGGCATGCCTATGGATGTGCTGCTGCAGAAAATGGATGTTGACATTGACATGTATGTGGCACATTTTCCACAGGGGATAAGCAAACACACTTGTCAAGCAATGGTTGGAATATATATTCACCTCTGATTCATTTTCAATCCATCACTGTCGATTGTTCTTTCTTTTGAGAGCATTGTGTGCGTTGATGGAGTGTGAAAATGCAGCTTAATGTCATGTCAGGTTGCGTGTTTCAAATACTGGTAAACACTATTTTTATTAGAGTCGAGACACCTTTTAGCTTTAATTCACAAGCTGCTGTGGAATTAGCAAAAGCCTGACCTAAATCCTGCAGCAGCTCCCCCATGGGTGGACTAGTTTCTTTTATCAGTACATTTTCTAGCGTTCTGCAACTTATTACAGTCACTACTGTAGAGAAATGCATAATTTGGAAAATACGCCGGAACAATGTCCCGATTTCAATAGTTTATGCGAATTCACATGGACATTTACAGCCGGTGAAAAACACTCGCCAGATCGTTATTTCACAGTTAATTACAAATCTAATTAGAATATTCAAATTAAAGCTTTCCCCTTTCTTTTCTTCTCTGTGTGAGAGCAGGGAGGCAGGGAAAGAGTGATAGTGAGAGGGAGAGAGGGAGAGACTCTCAGTGAGTGGCAATGTGATAACCTGTAATCGGCAGCGCTGCAAACACCTTCTTCCTTTGATGTCACCCCACTAACATCCTGGCAACAAAGCCGGCCAATTACAAATGAGCTAATTAACTAAATTGTTGATGGAGCATGAAGAGTTAATTCGCTCTGGCGCCTGCACCATGACAACAGTGAATGGGGGCCTTTGTTGTGGAAGGTAAGTGTGCGGCCGTGCGGGTTACCATTAGCTTTTGGCCTTTTTTTCACAAACCTATCAGGCCCTTCCACGGCAGGAAGGAGATTTGTTATGGATCAGAGTTGGTTTGAATCCTGCACTGCTGGAGCTGAACCCTGACAACTGGCTGTCTGCGGGGTCAGAGTGCGCTCGGTGAGAGCCTCTGATGTTTTCTTTGTACCCGCAGAAAGAAGCTGCTGTGGTGTAGGGGGGGGAACTTGTGTGTGTTTCGCGATAAAACAGGCACACAAATCCCCCACATGGCGGTAGCAGGAGGAGGTGAGCAGTATAATATGTTCTTACTTCAAAAACTGTCCGAAGTCCTCGCAGATGTTCTCACAGCCGGGCCACTTGCACACACCGTGGCCGTACAGGGGGTGGGTTCCTCCACTTTCTTCATGTAGTGAACTGGAAAATAGTGCAAAAGAAAAGAGAAAACTAAGAATACAAGAAATCAGACAGGTAGAGGGAGTTCAGGAGGGGTCAAAACAGGTCAGTTCAGTTGAATTGTCCAAAAAAAAGGCGAGAAAATTGAGCCAGAGTGAAAGAAAAACATATCGGAAGGTCGATTAAAACAGGAAAACTTGGTTGTGAGGAATATGTTAGAGTGCTATTCAATTAAACTGTTCATCTCCAATCAATCTAAATGATTACAATATGAATTACTTTAAGCAATGGAGACTGAGCCGTAGCCACCATCCCATCTTGTAAAGCCATTATAGGGAGGAGGGTGGTGGCCGCTTTCAAGTAAACATAAAAAATCCAGACAGCCATATCATTTTCATCAGGAGATTAATACTCTGTGTAACTTATGTTCTTTTGAGGACAACGGGGGCAGGGGGTGCTCGGGCGTTTTTCAAATGGCACCCAAATAAGTTACGACCCTGCCTAGACAGCACATCCTATTAAAGATGACAGTTTAACCTTTAGGAGAGGAGTGTGTTGCGTACAGTATGTGTGTGTTTGTCTGCTTATAGGTTAGGCATGTGTGTGGTCGATGCCTATGTGCATGTGTGTGGTCCATGAATATGTGTGTGTCAGCGCTGGAGGAGCTCACACTGGGGTTTTTTTTTTTTACAGAAGGGCTTTCCCCACATCGATCCATGGCATGTTAGTAAGCAGTGCTCCTGACAATACTCCGTGTTCGATCATTATGAGACACCACACGCCCCTCGGGACACAAGCAGATAACAAAAACATTTTTTTCTTCCCCTTCTTCCTTCTCTTCTCATTCCCTCCCTACCTCTCTCTTCCTCTCTGTCTTCCCTCTGAAGGTATCTTTTTCAAGCCTCCTTTTAGTGGTGCTGGAGAGATAGCATCTACTTTAAACCAATTACACAGCACTTCCACCTCCAGTGTGAGTCTCTACCACACACACATATACACACACACACACACACACACACATACACACACACACACACACACACACACACACACACACACACACACACACACACACACACACACACACACACACACACACACACACACACACACACACACACACACACACACACACACCACACACACACACACACACACACACACACACACACACACACACACACACACACACACACACACACACACACACACAGCACAACCCTAAGTCCTTATTATAATATCGCCCAAGAAAAGCCTTTGAATAATGCATGGGCCAGATAGTATGTGAACAGTCAGTGTTTTGGTGCTGGGTGCATTTATAAAAGACGCCATCACAAGGATAAACATCCTGGAAATGCCACTCAAGGCATCACGTATTCTGTTTACATGACAAGCAAGCAAAGAAGGTAATTTTCAAAAGAGGAGAGAAAGCACTAAATACTTAATGTACAAGGAGGTTACCTTGTCTCGCCTGCCAGAGAGGCTTGTAGTGAGAGCGCCTGCCTGCATGGCTTCCTCTCCCTGCGTTTGATATCTGTGTGCAAGCTAAGTGTGTTCAATGGCACGCGGGCTCCCCTGGGAGAACAAGGCTCTTATTTATTTCTTTAGCAAAACACTAATAAACTATTGAACAAATAAACAATTGTCCCTGACAAATACTCTGATGTGTTTCTATATTGAATCATGAAACAAGAGCGTGTGTGACGGGTGTAAACTTTTCATCTTCTCGGGCCTAGGTGGAGTCATATTTTGTACCTCTCTCGCTCCCTTTCCCGTTCCCGTTCCCTCTCTCTTCTGTGGTTGAGGCCGGGGGACTGTCCGTTGGCGATGGAATGGTGGGAGATGGGCGGCGAAGCTTTGGCGGGGTTGCAGGAGGAGGTAGTTGAGGAAGAGTTGTTGGTGGAGAGGTCTAACCCGCCGCCGCCGCCGCCGCCACCGCCCCCTCCGTTGCCGCTGTTGCTGTGTTTGATGCCGTTGTCCTCCATGGTGTGACCACCGCCTCCGGTCACATCCTTCCACAGCTGCTGCAGCTCAGCGGGGCTCAGGCCAGCTAGAGGGAAATCAAGAAGGACAAAGTTAGACCATAGATGCAAAACCTGTGTGTCGTGTGTGTGAGACAAAAGCTGAACTCTAAACTCAAACTTTATTCGACAACCAAAAAAGTGCAAGGACTTTTTCTTCAGGGACTATCATCCTGTTCTTCCTCAAAGCTAACCTGAGTTTGAACTAATACAGCTAAATAAAACCAAGTGTGTCTTATCTGCCTCCTAAGATGTGTGTGTTTTCAATGAAAAAGAAGCATAAAGTAATGATTACAGCAAGTTTTGTATCTGGGATTAACAAGCTGTTGTTTTCAGCTTGGCAACTCATTTAGAAATATTCACTTACTTTGATTCCTGTCTAACATCTCCCTGCTAGTTGTTTCTGTCTGCGCCATTTTGCTGGTAGACAACAAACATAGGTGTTTACTCGGCTCAGGAGAATAAATATAAGCTAGCTCTCCTCTCTCTGTTCTTTTATTCTTCTCCTGGCTCTCAGAGAAGGCAGTAAACAACAATAACAACAACACAAACCGGGCAAATGAAGGAGGGGAGAGGGGGGGGTTGAGGAGCGTGGGGGAATAGAAAGAGAGAAAGAGCAAAACAACAAACATAGGCAGAGCTGAGAGAGAAACAGAAGTAGACAAGGAGAGCCACAATCAGACAAGAAGAGAGAGAAAGGAGAGAATGGAAGAGTGAACAAAACGATCATGTGGAGAGTTAGTAGCTGGTTGAAGAGCATACCAATGAGGGGGAGGCAGACATACTTAGAGATAACGCAGGGGGGACACAGGTGCATACCAATGAGGAAAACAAAAAGATGGAAGAGACAGAGAAACACTTACACCTCACTTGAGCATGTGACCACCAAGTCATATCAGTCAGATCAACTACACTCCCTGTCGTCATCTCACTGCTCCTCCTCTTCTTACCTGACTGGGGCAGGGTTTGTCCGGGCAGGGCGGCCTGTCCGGGGGCGGGCCCGGGCAGCGACAGCAGGCCCTGCCGCTGCATGTTGAGCAGGTGCTGCTGCTGCTGGAGCTGCTGCATCTGCAGGAGCTGCTGCTGGAAGACGAGCTGCTGGGCGGCCAGCTGCTGTTGCTGCTGCTGTTGCTATAGAGAGGAAGGAGGGGAGCCAGAGAGGAGAGGAGGAAGAGGGAGGGAAGAATTACAAACAAATTAACAACTGAGAGAGAGTGTGGAGAGTCTGCACTCACTCACTGCCTGTGACCTTAGCTACACCTCTTCTCCTCCAGCTCTGCCTCTCTGTCTGTGCTCACTTAGCCCCTGCCTGCTGTGTTTTTGGGCTGTACCACAGTGTTGATGCCTCTCTTTGTGTGTGAGCGCACACACACAAACAGACACAAAGCTGTGTGTGGATACACCGGCTCTCGAGCCCGTCAGTGTCTGTGCTTGTGATTGTGTATGATACTAAGCCTCTGGTATAATCCCCCCCCATCCCACAACCCCCCCACCCCCCCTTGATAGTTAATTGTCTCGCCTCCACTGATGGTCTGTTACAGCTTATGTGGCCAGAGGGAGCCAATGCATGGACACAAGTGCAAGCAAACACACACACACACACAAATATATTTGCACCCACATGCACAACGCCTGCCCCCGCTCCACCCTCTCTCTGCTCCCCTCGCTGCCTCACAGAGTTGTTTATCGCTGGGCCAGGCAGGCAATTGCGTAAGCCCTGTGCAAAACAACAATAAAAACAACAACAGAATGAAAAACATCGAACTCAGTGACCGCGGCAAAACAAGTCAGAGGGAATGGATTTTAGGAAGAGACAAAAGATCTGAATGGGTAAACTCAGGTTATAATTGCATTTGAGGGATAATATAGTCTTTTTGGTCTGTAATGTCACAAGATGTTTTTTGTCTGCTCTTTTCTTCATCTACATGTGTATGTGCACGCAGCCTGTCATGTTTGTATGGAGGTGGACGTGCAGGAGCGTGGAGGTGGAGGGGGAAACTTGTGATGCGCTCACTGGAAAAACAGGCTGCATAATGGAGTGATGGAAGAAGGCAGTTTGTCCGCCCCCCCCCCCCACCACCCCAACCCTGCCTCAAGAGAAATAAGGAAGCAATTTCTATTCCATATTTGATGGTGGGGCCCCCCTGAAAAACTCTATTCAGAAATCCAAACAGAAACAAAGCCGCCGGGAGGTCAGCGGCGGCTTCCTGTAGGGTCGGCATAATGGGCTGCTTTAGGAGGAGCGCAACACATCCCAGAGAGGGAGAGGAGTGAATGTTTTCTGACCAATTTGACTGCTTCCACACGTACGGTGATGTGGCCTTGACACTTCTACGGCTACACAAATGTTGCTAAAGCTGTCATGCTCATCTCTTCTTCTCTGACGGCCAAAAAGGACAAGTCCGAGACACGTCTGTCCACCGGCTGGCTGTCACGGCGATTTATGAGCACTGTAACTTTAGCTGTGGTGTTTGTACGCCCACAGGAACAGCTCATTAACAAGTTGGACATCTGAAGTCATCTGAAGTGATTTGAATATAAAGAATAATGTGGGCTTTGTGTCGGAAAAACGAGAATAAATTAAGAGAATATGCTTTAAACAAGTATTTATGATCACATGTTTCCATATTTCTACTTATCTATGAGTTATGCCGGACATTTTGACCATTTGTTGTGTAGAAGAATCATAGGTGTCAGTGACTGAGAGTTTGCACCCACCTCTTTCGCCTGCTTGCCGGGGTGCTGCTGCTGGAGGAGCTGCAGGTGAAGCTGCTCCTGTTGTTTCTTATAAAACTCCTGCAGGTGTTGCTGTACACAGAGAGAGAAAGAAGAAACAGATTGAGTAAATACAGTCTTATGTTCTAATATATATGAAACATATTTATAGTTCATGATATTTATTTGTTCCCTTTATAATGTTTTGATGATATTAGTCAGACTTGGCATTTAGAGGGTGTATAAATAACTTACTTGCAAAACAAGTCAAAGCCTACAATAATCGAGATAATGTGTCTTAAGCAACAAATTATAAACAACATGTTCAAGTGCTTTTGGCATTTGTATCCTCGCTGTCTTCCGCAGTGCTCTCCATATGGACTTTTAATGGTCCCACAGTGCTGTTGGGGGCAACAATTCATCATATTAACTATGCATTTGGCTGCCAGAGTGCACTGGCGTCCTTTGGAGTGGCTGGAATAAACGGAATAGAGCCTCTAAGGAACAGGTCTGCTACGTTGAACTGATTCCTTTAACACACACACACACACTGACAGCTATTTAGACAGTGATTTCTGTTCTGTTTCTTGTTATTGGCCGGTAAGAGAAGTCCATAAAGCGGACCAGTTGTGCAGTTTTCTGCTAACAGCCATATACATATCAGCATGCCTTGTAACACTTGCTGTAAATCAACAATATAACTTGTCTTAGCTGACTGACGACAGGTTTTGACCCTGTGATTGTTGTTGATTTGGTAGAATAGCTGCTTTATGTTCTGTATGAAACATAATTTGCTGTGGAAAAGGCGTTGCACAGAAACCAACTCAAGTTCCCGAGCGCTCCTAATGAAGAGCAATAACCGGAATGACTGACGTTCTTAATTAAACTATCCTCTCTGCCTTAATCAAATCTACGAATGACAGCTGCATTTCAACTCTGACACCAGACTGTGCTTCCTCGAGCTGATTCCAAATATTACATCATCCATCACCTATCATTCAGCTGTGCCCTACTCCACACACCGGCCCCTGGTGAATGCTTGTCAGGGAATTGAACCGGCGACACACTGGAGATGGTTAATTAGAGGTGACAAGAACAAGTACGTCAATTTCAAAATTCCTCTTGGTAAGCGTGTCAAGGACACAGGGCTGCGGTGAGCTGTGGCTGTGAGGATTTCAGAGCAGGTGGGTGACTCAGCATTGTAGCTAGGAAAGTACTATATGCAGGGTATCAACATGTTGACTTTTCAAGTACTTCCCAGGCCCATTTACCTAAAAATCCAAGGAGCCAACGTGCAATAGCTTGAAACACAGATTGAACTTAGCATATTTAATAATGTTAGGTTAAAAGAATATACTTCTATTCATGCACAAATGATATGAAGTCAAGATTTCTGTCTATGAATGTCTATTTCCCCCACAATATACATATAGTATACATCATATACTTTAAGGATGACCACATTTTGTGCATGTGCGTAGTTGTACTGCTGTCTTTAAAGTCAGAGTAAGTGAATATATGCTTCTAGGTGTCTGTTTGTGTGCATCTACAGCCTGCTTCCTATGGGACACGGCTGGTGTGCGTGTGTCTGCATGCGACAAGAGTGTTTGTCCCTAAATATTTATCTACGGGTGTGTGTGTGTGCATGGAGGTGAAAGAGTGTGTGTACCTGCTGCAGCATGACGGCCTGCTGCTGTTGGAGCAGGGCCTGGAGCTGCTGGGGGGAGAGCACCTGCTGCTGGAGGATCTGCTGCATCTGTTGCGGCGTGATCACCTGGGGACTCATCATGGCCACTGACACTGGAACCTGGACGTTGGAGAAGAGAGAAAATGGGTGGAAAAGAGAGATAGAGGGGAGAAAGATGGAGAAACAGAGCGTTAGAGACCTGCATGGATCTTCTGGGAGGTTGTAATTGGTGATGGGGAGGTAGGTAAAGAGGCTGAAGGACACATGGGTGCTGTGCCATTGTTTTTGTTCCTCTTATTTTTGCTCTGCCTCCGCCCCCACAGGGAAAAGTAGGAGATTTAAAATAGACGTAGACCTTAATTAGCAGGACCCTTGAACTCCCCCGCTTTAGCATGCCTATCAGTGCTGCTAATGTGAAACAGCGTGAAAAATGCACTGCTGTACAGTTGATTGGAACTATACTGATGAAGTGGACACAGCAGCAAGATGAGGGGGGGGGTTGTGTATTAGGGGTTACCCATGAACAATATCGTATTTTTATATTCTGCTTACATAGAAGTGTATTGACAACACACCTCCTGCAGTAAATCGTTTGTTTAGAGTTTTATACTCTGCAAACATGCTGTTTTTGAAAAATCAATATCATTTTTGGGAGAGAATCATTACACTATGGGTTGTCGAACTATGCTAGAAGAACTTCAACAAAACAAACAAAGACACATATTGTGTATTTTTACCAGATTCTTCTGAGACGGCAGTGCAAACGACCTCTTAGGCAGCAGATCTATCAACAAAGGGTACGTTTATTTCCCATATATGATTGTGTTCACACATTCTTACGGAGGAGTGTGTGCTAACAGTTATATTGGGGTTTAAGCTCCTTATGGTTACTTAAGAAATGGACAACCACAAAACGCTGTCACTAATTTCATTGGTTTGTCAGTGGAAAATAAAATCAACGAGATTGAATGATTCTTCACCCGTTGATTCTCCTTGACCAAATAATACCTCCATTCTGATTAAAGCGACTCAAATCCCGTCTTCCTTCCCTGTACTGTATGACCTTTAAAATGTAATGAAATCTTTATAGCACAACAATTGACTAATGTTATGCTTTTTTAAGGGCGGTATGCTGCGTCTTGTCATGAAAGATTCTTGAATGACAAGCTTTATAACACAATTAAAACATCAACATGTAGCAACACCTTCACTGACGCTAATTGCGACAGTGTGGAGGCGCCATGACAGTAGCCAGCCTATATGGTGTGTCAAGGGGCCAATAAGACATCCCTGTCCTCATCGCCAGCTAATCAAGCCGCCTTGATTACTTTCCATGCATGTCTCCCCTCCCTTCCTCTCCCCCTTTCTCTCTCTGTCAGGCCTTGACACGTCCTTGTTTAGCTCTCCTCTCCTCAACGCCCACCCCCCACCCCAGGTTCTCCCCCCCTCTTTGATTAGCCGAGACATTTGCATGGTCACTACACATTTTTCATTTTAGAAGTCATTATGCATTAGTGGCTCCTGATCGCCCGCCTTGACTAATCCTGATGAACTGAAAATCACAGCTGAAGGTCAACTTCCAGCCGGCCCCGCTGCACATTCATATTCATATTCAAACAAATCCTGCCTCCATTGTTCATTAGGGTCTTAGAGAGAAGGGACTCCATCTAAGGTGGAGGAGGAGGAGGAGGAGGAGGATGATGATGTTGTGGTACATCTCTTGTCTTCCTCCATGCAAGAGTGCCAAATGAAAATGCATTCACAATAAGCGAGGCACTGAACAAAAGCCGTCAAAAAGTTGCAAATTAACCAGTCCGTGTGTAATTATGCAAATGCACTGCTTACACCTTCAATGTTATTAACCCTTAAAGGTACATTTGCTAGGTAAGTAATTACCCCGCAGTCACTCCTGGTTTTGTGTTGGATGCTGTGACAATGGGACGAGTGCAGCTGAGAAACAACATGAGTGATGCACTCATTAAGACTATTAATTGGATGCTAGCACAAAGATGTTTTGGTTCACAAAAGGGATGCGGGCGCAGACGAGCAGGATTAAACACAAATGTATGCGCATGCATATATAAAGTGGAATTAAATATAAATTCCACTTTAAGATGCTTCTTCATTGTGCGAGTGGTGAAATACAAGCATTCAAAGTCAGATACCTGTAAATGAATAATGCAGGATCTCAGCAAGAATGAGTAAAACCAAACAACGAACAGCTGAAGAAACAGCAAACAACTAGGTTATGAAATGGGGAAGTTCCTTTTTACACTTTCATTTTCATAATGGCCGATAATCTTCTTCATTTCACCAGAGCTCCAAACAAAAAGAGGGGAAGGAAGAGGCAGGAAAGGCAGGAGGAAGAAAGAAAGGAAGGGGAGAAAAGGCGCTGGCCCACGTCCATTGTGAAGTGCAGCACAATGCTAATTCCAGCATTTAACTGCATGCTTTTCTGCTTGACGTATCAGAGGCTCTGAGATGAAAGCAGATAAGTAATTGCTCTCCTGGTTCTTATTCTTCACTGACAACCCATAAATTTAATTTTACACACGCGTTCATTTACATTTTCGAGTATATGACATGATAATTGCAGGAATATAACACCTCCATTTTGCAGGATACTGCACGAGGGCTTGATTGACGTGAGCGGTGAATTGAAAGGAACAGGAGGCTGAATTGCCTCTCCTAGAAATGATTTTGCCGCGAAGGGATAAAATTAATGAGCATTTACTCGACGATGGCAGTGGCGTAAACATCCGCGCGCTGCGAATAGAATCTCTGCAGCCATGATATCCAATTGGGCTATGCCTCTGTTCCTCTGTAATCCAAAAGGATGCATTTCCAACACTAGTGCACAAAAAATATTAACGGGATTTATTAAATGGTTTGGAATTAGCTGCAGCTGATGGGGCCACTTGGGACCTTAATCAGAAAAAGGTGCTTCTCCTGTTTCTTAAAAGAGCCCATTTGAATGGGAGATGCAAATCATTGAAATGTTACCCCTGCTCTCTAAAAATGCTTGTTTTTCACCGTGTTCGCCATTCAAACCCCTATTTGTTTATCTGCCATGACTTGAAGAGAACGATGAGCGGTATTGACATGAACTTTGAAGCCATGTGGTTGCCCTCAAAGTTGGAGAGCAAAACAAAGGACCTTTAAATTGGCTCCTGATGTGAAAACACTGGTGGGGCCCTCAGCAGAACAAGCAGATCATTACACCACTCCCGCCTGTAACCAGCCTGTCCAATGCCTCACAAAAGGTCACGCTCTTCCACGGAGAGCTCAGGTATGTCTTCCAGGCAGAGCTGGCACCTAAAGTTGCTCGTTATGTTTGATTTAACTGGCCGATCTGCCATTAAATGCAAAACACCTCCACTGCTCACAGCTCCCTGCCTCCAACTATCTGGACCAGTGGACAAAAGCCCTTCCAGCAATTACACCCACTCCACTGTGTGGCGCTTTTATCTTCACAGCAATGAGTCAACTCAAATCACCTAAAGCGGGAGATAAGTGGAGTTCAAACTTAAACAATTAAAGTCCAGTGGAGAGGAATTCCTTTTCATTCGATTTCCTTCTATACAATTCACTTAGCAGTAATAAGCAGGAGCGATTAGATGTCGGTAATAAACATTGCAGGAGCACGGGGCGGTTATCAACGACAGGATGTTCCTGTAGCGCCGGACAGGGGACTGAGCTACAGACACTGCTTAAGATAACTGCGATGAGAAATGGAAGGGTCCTAGTGGGTAATTACTGTGGATCCTTGGCAGGGAGCTGCTGCTAATTAAGCCACAAGCTTCTTTTTACACAGAGAGTAAGACGTCGAGAGAGGGAAAGGGGCTTCCACCGACTACCCACGTCCCTTTTTCATCTCCCATGAGCGTCCCAGTGGGCCGACACTCAGGCCCCCCTCATAGCTTGTGCACTTCTGACCTGTAGAGTTCCTTTCAGCTTGCACTTCTCATTTACTAGCCAATTACTGTCCAATCTGGCCATATGATTATTGATAGCTGGGACTCTCCACTTGAAAGACCACCGAGGCTACAGGGCAGTCGGCGCTAACACTGACCCTAACCCAAAGTGTGTGGTCTGTTAGAAGAACATGGATCTTACTATGTAAAACCACATAGGAGCCACACACACACGTCATGTTTTCCAGCTTAGGGGAGATCAATACTCCAGATTGTCAGGACTGAAGCTAAGTAGATTACTGAATGTTTTCCCTAAATCAATTTCCATAGCAGTTTGGCAAGGGAAGTGCAATTTATCATAACATAAAAGGCCCATCATGCAAAAGCCTGGAATAAAAAAAGCCTGAGGAGATGGGGACGGGCTTAGCACAATTTCCACATTGATTTATCTCTACATGCAGATAGACATTGATTAAGCCTCTCCGATGTAGTGTGGCTGTGTGTGACATTGCTCGTGCACATTGTTTGTGTCATTATCAGTACAAATTGTGGCACCTTTATCATTAAAGTGGCACGATTCACTCCCGACTGATACTTCCCTGCAGGTGCACATTTTTCAAGAGCAAATCGGTGATGGATAGTGGGGGGGAAGTGCAGAGAGAGGAAGAAATCGAAAGAAAGTAGAAGTGAGAGGGAGAATGTGGGGGAAGAGGGGGGGGGGGACACACACACACACTTCCCTCTGATGTTGCAGGTAATATGGCCTCCACTGGATCAGCCTCTTCATCAGTGACACACAGTAAATTACAAGTGCTTCAAGCAGCTCAGTGAATTATAGTTCATCACTTGGAAAGGCTTTCCCCCTCACCACCGGGGCCCAGGCGTATCAGATCTGCCGGTTAGGATCCAATTAACACCCTGGCCAGAATCATCTGATTGCATGTGTAAGGGCTGGTATAACTCGTTTATTGCACCCATGTATCTTCTGTCACAAGGTAAATTTGTTGCTGCTACATCAAAGGTCTGAGCTACTTTCTTTTTTTTTTTTTATCCTTCCCTCCCTCTCACTTTCTCTTGATCCCCCAAACTCAGCTACCTCGCCTTGGGGTTGCATTTCAACTTCTTTTGCATCACAATGATGAACCTGCTCTGTCCCCGCAATTTAGCAATCTTGTCCTGTAGGTGTTGTAAATGCAGGAGGGGAAAAAAAAAGTAGGGAGGGAGATGGGGAGGGGGGAAAGAAAATCTTGTTTTCTGGTTACAAAAGCAGTAACAGAGGCTGTTTGACTTAAAATGTGCTGACGGGTTTTTTTTTTCTCAGAGTCAACAGAAGTTTTTCTCATGAATAACATATTATTTTACCCCCCTCTCGCAGTGATAATTTCTCTCTATTTTCAGATCCAACCAGAGGGGATGCAGTGGCAAGATATATTCATAAATGTAAATGTGAATGCTTTAGCCATGCACGCTGTAGTCAGCTAACCTATACTCAAGCCTAGCGTCGCAGCCCTTTTCCCTGCATCTGTGTGTGTGTGTGTGTGTGTGTGTGTGTGTGTGTGTGTGTGTGTGTGTGTGTGTGTGTGTGTGTGTGCGTGTGCGTGTGCGTGTGCGTGTGTGTGTGTGTGTGTGTGTGTGTGTGTGTGTGTGTGTGTGCGTGTTCCGGATGAAAGCCAATAAGCAGATGAGTTCTGCCATCGAGGTGATATTGGCTCAGTGGTAGACCTGACCTTTAAAATGTGTGACACTTCCTCGGATGGCCCAGTGCCCACAGCCAATCTCGACTGGCCTGGGCAGGAAGCCGTAGCATTTACAGAACGCCGGGCTAAACCAACATCTCCCCATCCATAAAAAGCTTTAAATATTTGTAGTTAAGAGTTGGAGCGTTGCACAGATGGGACTGAGGTTATTAGTCCTGTTAAAAAGGTATTCACAGCTTGAGAGTGTGAAAGGGGCAGAGCAGCAACACTCTCTCTGTGGGGGGTGCATGGTTAGGAATTGGATGTTTGGAGGAAGGGGTCACACTGTGGAGCCCCCCCTTTCTGACACACTCACAAAGCAGAGTTAGAGGGTCAATTTGGCTGTGTTATAAGTGCCCTGTGGCACATAGAGGTGGAAGAAGTACTCATATCCTTTACTTAAGTAAACGTAGTAATACCACAGTGTAGAATAGTCTGTTGCAAGAAAAACCACAAGTACTCATTAGGTAGAATAGCTATTTGTATGCATAGTTTATATTATGTGACTGGATTATCATGAGTGATGCATAATTGTGTAAATGCATTTAATTTTGCAGCTGTAAAATGCAATTACTTTTTTGCTGCCGGGTATCTATATACATACTGTAAATATACATTATAATTCATAAATTGAGTTAAAAGTACGCAACTTAAGTACTTCAAAATGTTTAGTACAGTTCTTAGTAACTATAACACTGTATGAGACATATAGAGGTGGTGGTTGTGTCACAAAGGGAGTCTTGGGGTGGTGTGTGAGTAGGATGGTGGTTGTGTCGCCTTAATATCTGGCATTGTTATTTTGTGGGATAAGCCATTACTCCAAACATTTTGCACAAAGGATTTAAGCTGCTTTAACTCAAGCTCTGCCCTGTTTCTAATCATACCCATCAATACAGCCAGTTACAACAACAGTTGCTCAAAGTCACAATGTAAAAACTTTAAGTAACTGTCATTTGTGTGTGTAGATGTTCGTGTGTGTGCGAGCGAACAACTGTCAGATTCATAGGCCACTGTAATCCTCTCCGCCTCTCCTTGTCCGCGTTCCTTTATTTGTATTCCAAATGTCAGTGTATAAATGCCTTTCAGCGGGGGGGGGGGGGGGGGGGGGGGGGGGGGGATATTGCCACGGAGTGGAGGGCAGAGAGGAGACGGAGACGAGAGGGTGTTGTGTGCCTTGGGAGAGCCGTGTAAGCAGCATGGCGGAGGCTGGGGGATTTACAGGGAGAAATAGGTGTTTATTGAGTGCTCCCGTGGGCTTACTGTGTAATAATAGACCTGTCACATTACGCAAATGTGGAGAAGCAGCTTGTGTGTGTGTTTGTATGTGTGTTTGTGAGGCTGTTTTTTTTCTTTACATGCGTGTGTGTGTGGATGCCAGAGCTGCCTGCCTCCGCATCATCAACTCCTGAGGAGCAGCGATGAGCGAGCGGATAGAATTAGTCAGGCGAGAGCCTTTAGCCGCTAATACGCGTAATTAAAACTGCAAGCTGAGGCACTTAGATGCTTGTGTACTAAATAATTTACATGCCATGATCTATGGATCATTTCCCCGCTCTTAAATACCAAAGATGGGAGAACAAGGGGGAAAAAGACTGGCAGAGGATTTATCAGTATCTCTACCATAAGCAGCATGTCATGGTAATATTAATCCTTTCCCCACTTTCTGCTGCGCTGATCATACAAGGGGATCAATGTGCCTGATTCCTCCGGTGGAAAACATGCGCTTTGATTGCCATTGACTCTTATCAAGCCGTGCAGCTAATAAAATATTGCACTATAGCACCCATTGTGGCCTCGTAATCCAGGTAAATAATGCAGCTTTATTGTGTATACTCCCTCAAGACAAGAGAAGAAACTCTGGCACTGACAAGAGGGAAGAAACAATATGAATGGATTTTTAATCAAGCCAGAGTTTCTGCTGCTACATACCGGTATTTACACAATGGAGTATTACAGCTAAAATGTCATTTGAAATGAGTGGATTCGAGGCAACACAGCAGTGTAAAAAGGACCTTGAACCAGAAAGCAGTGTTTGTGCTGGTGTGTATCACTGGGAGAGTGAGCGGTGCCTCTCCTGTGACGCTCCATAAGGAGACTTTTTGGAACAAAGAGGTGAGGATGTTAATAAAAGCTGGATCAACACATGGATTAGTTGGGAGCCGGGGTCGGGGTCGATCGACAGGCCCCTCTGATTCACATTGATTCATATCGCGAGGCAAGGATGGAGTAAGCAAATGTAAATATTCAATATTTACCATGGGCTGGTGTTATTAGAGGAAGGGGTTTGGATATGGCCTGACGGTTATCATGCACCCACACTGCTCTCATTCAATATTGTTCCTCCTGCCATGTGGTGACTATGCAGGCATTTGTAGATCAGGATTTGTTTGAATCTATTCACTTTGGCATACAGAACCTCAAATAGAAGAAGGAATAGACCCTTTTGTTTAATTAGACTCAAATAAATAAACACCTTTTGAGAAATATGTATCCGATGCCAATATGTGTGAATATACGGATACTATTGACACTCTTGATGAGGTGAATTATTTAAATGCAGAAGCATGACGGAGTCTTCGCCAGCCTTATCTCTCCGCCTGTGCGTAATTAGGTACACAGGGGTGTGACTCCAATTGGAGGTGTCGCCATTGTTAGACTCTGTGAAAATATCAACGGGTGAGGTTAACGCCAATTTCCCTGACATTAATGAAATGCACAGAGCCCCTAATGAGCGTTGCTCCTTGATAGTACTTATTAGCCGAGTGCAGGGCACCGAGTCCCCACACTTCAATTTCAAACGGCTAAAAATACATTGAATCAAAAAATAATAATAATAAAAACACCGGAGCAGATGTCAAGGGGCATTACGTAATTTGAGGCGAAACTCACTGTCTAAAACGAGCAGAATGTGAGAGAAATCTTCACACCAGGAAGAAAGAGGATGTGTTAATTTGCATATGTGTGTACAAGTGTGACCTTTTCCAAATCACTGACAACAGAAATAGACAGCTCTACGAATCAATAAGGCAAATTAGTTGTGAAAAGTGGGAATGACAGGCGGTTAAAATTAGCCATCTGTATCAGGCTGACATGTCTTTGAAATAATAACTAAGCTCTGGAAGTGTCAACAATGGTATGGATCTAGTGTAGAAAAGCAGATAACATGTTTTGTCATGCTACCATTCGACCTGTGGATATACTATACATAATAATCCTCCTGTTTGATGATGTTTATTTGAACACAGACGGATACAACTTTTGTTCCCTGTTCTTTTTTTCTTGTGTTTTAGCTTCCTGGGGACGGCCTTGTCCAGTTTTAAGATTCCAATGGCAGGTGTGGAGGATTGCGTTAGCAAATCAAACACACTTGTGGAACAGAGGAAATCTTCTTTTCGGAGGAGCATGTATTATGGATGGACTTAAGAGATTAGACGGGGAGCTGCTTTACCTGCAGTGGACGCTGCTTGTCCTGGCTCTTTGGAGATTTCAGGCCACTGCCTGGCTGCTGCAAGAGTAATTGCCTCGCTGCTTGTAGGGCCTGGGAAGAAAGGAACACAAGACAAAAGACAGTGTGAACAAATGTAGAAAAAGAAAGATGGGGAGGAGGGCGGAAACACTGAAAATAAACTATTCGATTTCCTGAAGCTGACAGCGGAGATAATTCACATGTTCGGGGACAAAACAGTCATCTGTGAGTGAAAACGCTGTCAAATATCACCTGCTACTTTCCGCCACACATTCTGACGTGGTTAACACCACCTTGGAGATACGCTTTAGTAACAATTCACAGAGCTGTGATCAAGATAAATATAGTTTGTCTAGAGCACCCATGAAGAAGAGGGTGGAGGTGCAGGGGGTGGGGGGGGGGAAAGACAGAGCTTCGGTAAAATTGACCTGTCTAGTGTGTGCTCAACTGAAATACCCACTTCTCTCGGCAAATTACCACCACATTTGCATATTCATAATATCAATCTGAAGTAGAGGCAGCGCCATGTGAAGTGTCCCTGGGAGCTGTAATTAAAGTTGACAAAATCAACATCAGATTACATTTAGAGTGAATTAACTAGCAGCACAGGTTTCACGCTGTGCATTGAGTATGCTCATGAGCACAGGGTGGGTGCTGCTAGATGGATAGAAAGATGCACAGGTAGATGGAGGAAGAGAGACCTTTTCCATGTGTGGTGAAATTACCCCCAAAGCTGTTTACACGTGGTGAAAAACATTTGTGAAATTTGCCATTGATGACGTTTGATGAGTTTGCCAGACATGGGAGATGATAGGGATCAGAGAGGTTTGGATGTGGTGTAATTTATTTCTCTAGGGTTTGATGGGATTACAGATGCCCCCCCTTTGCCTGGCTGTGTGTACCGAATGTGTGTGACGAGCGGTTCCTGCTTCACAGGTACGGTGGCAGCTGGGCTAGCAGCTTCACTCCGATTCTTCAAGAGCAGATGGATGAAAGAGTCTGGCAGGAAAGAACATTGTGCACAGCTGCTGCTACCGCTGCTCCACACTACCTCGTATTCTTAGGGCCCATGAGCATCAAGTGGGTGGGGAGGAGGAGCGGAAAAAACACACACACAACACAACAACTTCACAGGTGGAAGAGGACGAGTAGGAGGAGGAGAAAAAATAATAAATAAAAAACTGGGATTGGGAGAGTGACACTTCCTCGGGAATCAGGGGTGCTCATTTTATTTTCTATGGTGCTTGCCAGTATCCATGACAACAGCTGCCTTGACAGGGCGTGCATATGGCGCTGCTCTGCCAGCTGGTGGGAACAATGTTTGAACTAGTACATTGAGATCCAGTGCAAACAAGAGGAGAAGGAGGAGAAAAAAAAAAAAGTTGCCATGTCTTAACCCCTCGGGGAACGCAGCCACCTCCTGATCAATTATGAAAAGACAGAGCTTGGGAGGTGGGGGGGGCTGATGTGGAGGATGGGCTGTCTGTCTGGGTGCTCAGGAGGAGACAGGCTTTCTGAAGTGAAGTAAACAAACACATTACACTGGCACTCGGTCCTAACTGCATTGATCCGTCTCCTTGGTAAGAGGAGGCTAGTCGCCATCGGCTTATATGTGTCTGTGTGTGTGTGTGTGTGTGTGTGTGTCATCTGTAAGCTGAGCCATGGCCTTTCTTTGGAAACCACACACATGCAAAAAGTAAGCACACACTGAAAGTACACATCAACACCTGCAGACAAACACAGCCATGTGATGTTTGTTCTTTTATTTTTTAAACGGATTGGAAATCAAACGTTGTTGACTTCCTTTTACTGAAGGCAAGAGACAAAACAAATTCCTTGAATGCAGCCAATCACGTCGCTAATTAGAACACGGGGCCTAATTAATTTGCCCGTGATTGGTGAATCAAAGTAATTATAAGGTTTATTGAGTCTTGCACACAGTAGTTAGAGGGAAGGCTGCTTGATGAATGCAAGCCAAAGTAGCTGTGAGGAGGAAATGTTTATCCATGTGTGAATCAATAATGACTCAAAGTCAAGAGAGCCAATCCATATGTCACACACGGTTAAGAAGAAAGACGTTTTTTAACGCCATTTCCAATATCCATGGCAGGCAAATGGACGGGGTGAAGCAGGAAGATCAACTTCACCCGGCTTATTCGAAAGGAAGTCTGTTCGGGCTGCATAAAAAGTATTCTCCAAACATAACACAGACCTTATCAACACCAGCCAAACTTTTCCAGAGTGGTTTATCTGAAGAAGTGGGGTTAGCTAGAGTTGCTCCGGTAAAAGGTAAAAAAAAAAAGAAAGCCCTGTCCGCTCACTTACACTGGCTCGGTGTATTCAGCCATTACAGTAAAAAGCACCAATTTGTGCCACCCACTTCCCACTCCACAGAGATGGCAAGCTGGAGCTCATCTCAAAGCACAAAAAAGTGCAAAACGCCACGGAAAGTCATCAAAAGTTTGCTGAAGAGCCGCCGGAGCGGACAAAAACACAGACGAGTGGAGGCGCACCGTCTATTTAACCTGCGTTGCTATGCAAGGAAAAATGACATCCCCAGTCTATTAATGCACACATTGTATAAACAGCACAATGTGACACATTCTTCAGAATGAGCCAGACACAGAGGGAGAGAGAAAGAGCCAGGCCCTGCTATATAAATAACAAGGCACTCAGAGGCATATTTGATGTTGATATCCATCACTGAGGTTGGAAAAAAAAATAAGAGGAGGGAAAATAACACACAGAGCGACCGAGACCGCGACACGGAGATCCTTATGAAAATAAGATTCAGCCCAAATGGATCTGGTGTAATTGGTTTCAGATAGTGGGGTCAGGAGAAAGGCGATACAGGCAACTATTATGCGAAACGGACTGAGAAACAAGAATGTTTACACAGGCATTCCTCTGCTACATTAATAGGCATGCAGAGATCACCGGAGAGGGAGAGAGTGAGAAGAGACTGACAGAAAAAAAAACATATCAGCCATTCATGCCTCCCTCCCACTATCCTCCACTCTCCCAGCCACCAGTGTTTATACTCTATACAGAGCAGGGTAATAAGGAACACCTATCACAATGCACCTTTGTAAGGAGCATGCAAAGATCTTAAACAAGCATGAAATACATTAGCAGGCCCGGCAAAAAACCATTACAAATCTCCAGATTGCTTATTTTGTGTGGTTGGAAGGAAGGGGTGCGTGCAAGAAATAAGCTGTCCACTGAGAATGTCACTCTTTCAAAAATCCACCTGGAGATTTGCAGCCATGACATTGGAATTGGATATATGTGAGGGGCTGTGACATTGTGTTTGGACAGCGCAGATCACTTCCTGACTTAGGTCACGTCGGGAGTTGTTTTTATTAGTTGGAAAAGTAGATACTGGAATGATGACACTGGTGTGAAATAAGCTTCCCTCAACAGGTAAGTATTCGCAGATGTTGACATGTTCCGTGAAGTGTCTGTAAACACGGCGTATTGTTGGTTGATCAATAGAAAATGGGTTGCATCATGATATTTTTACTGTGGTGTGCAGAACAGATGTTTTGTGTTTGTTGCACGGCTGCTGTTCGACACTAGGCTGTAGGCCAGAACAACAGTCATGCTGACAGCTTTGACAACTCACACACATACACACTCTTGCTCTTGGTGCGTGAATAAGCGCACATATACACACTTTGGGGCTTATCTATCTTCGCTTCCAGGAAACACAGACGGCGAGGGAGGGGGGGGGGGGGGGGGGGGGGGGAAAGGCAAAAAAGAACAAGTGTGACACTTTATTCTAGCTGGAGGGAGTCACAAGCCACGGAAAACAAGGCACACACAGTTTAAGCTGAACAAACAAACATGGCTGATTGGACTGAGGCTGCCGGCCCCTCTGGCGGGGGAGATACGCGCTGACACTCCACACCAAAATATTTACACCCTATCTCCTTATATAAGTGGATTTAGGGCAGATGGATGGATGGATACGGATTTGGAGGGGCTGGCTGGAGAGGATAGACAAATGAGAAGAGAAGGGAAGAAGGATAAGATGTCCCATACAATGTCGGAATACAAAAGCGGGGCCCGAAAACAAGCAGTGGAACATAGTCAGAACAGCAGGGGCCCCAAGCAGGCTCCATGCAGGACTAGGAGAATGGATGCAGCTGGTTTGGTTGAGATTACAGAGTCTTTCCTGACAATGAAGTTTATTTGGACAATGTAACACTTTTGGAGCTCAAACCTCAGATTGGAGTTATATCCGTTATATCTTGTCGGAACAAAGGGCAACCGTGATTCCTTAACTTTTTCGAATGATCATAGTTTAAACGCGTACTGTTAAGTCAATGCAGTTACTATATGTCTAGGTTTTTTATGGTTGCATTTGATCTCTTTCACCTGGAGTAACCTGGCCGAGGGAGTAGACAGACTCCTATCCTTTTCATAAAGGTCAGAACATAAGAGGAGGCACCGGGGCCTGGACAACGGCTGCAGACTGAGTTCCTATACTGCATCCATGTAGCCCACACAAAGCCCAATGGTTTTGATTTAGTTTCAAGTCAAATACAAAAGGGAATAGCTAAGAATTGAAGTGTATAGATATGGGAAAATCAACCATACTGTCGCTCCACCTATACTCCTTTTCCTTTGCTCATATGTTGATTGTCTGGCTCCAATAACTGCTGGGATAGTGGGACCCCAAAATGCAGAAACCCTTTTCTCAGGTGGTGCTTCCATGAGAAAGACAGTAACCAGAGTGTTAGGAGAAATAGGGAATTTGGAAAGTCTGTAGGAGTAATGAGCATTTTAATGTATGACTCAATAAATCAACAGTCTGAAGTGAAAAAGGGAGGGAGAGAAAAGGAGGGAGAGGTCCATGGAGAATCTGCTCTGGCCTCAGGATGGAGGTAAAGCTATCCAGCAGAACAATGGGCTTCTGTGTCCCACTCTAATATCTCCATCTCAGTATTCTCAGCTACTACTGGCTCTCCAAAAATCTGTTTGTGCTCATTTGTTGATGTGAGCTCTTTTTTCTAAGGTACATAATAGGTGTTTGTCAAGAAAACCTTCCATATTGATTGTTTGCTCTATTCACCTCCTCACTGCACTTTGAATTCAAAGTCTTCCTCTTCTCCTCATAGCTCATATTATTCATTTCTTCCTCTCATCTCTGTCTTTCTCTCCCCCTCTATCTCCCACGTCTCTCACTCCTTGTTTATTGATTCTCTAGATTAAGAATTCCTAGGGTGGAGGATTGTAACACACAAGCATCAAATTATTTTTGGGGTGTGCTTATTTGCCTTTCCCGTGCATCTATTTGGCCTGTGTCTGTAGACAATTATGCCTCCCCAGCCCCAGACTCAGGTGCTAATAATGAAGGACAAATAGAATCATATGTGTAAACTTCCCCCACTGATGAAAATTTATATTAACTTTCTGCCACAGTAAACAGAGCTGCATAGCTACACCCTCCCGGGAGGATTGCCGAGATGAATTTGCTCCTACCCCAGGAAGAAAGCTGGTGTAGGAGGGGCTTGGGGCTCCATTGTGTAACCCCACACTTATTTTTCCACTAACGAAGACAAAACACCGGTCTGTTTTGCCCATCATAGATAGTGTGTGTTTATGTCTGAGAGCGGGAGTTGAAGAGTGCATATGCACCAATATGTGTGTGTGTGTGTGTGTGTGTGTGTGTGTGTGAGACGTTGGGAAGCCGTGCCAGCAATAACAGAACATGGCCTGCTGTCGTTCACCGCAACCGCTAACACTCACCGACATCCCACCTCCTGCTGTTATCACTATGGATATTCTGTGCAAATACAATGATATATGTGTTCTAGCAAGGGAGGGTAATTCTTTCAGCTACCTTCGCGCTGAACTTTAACCCAGAAATGCATTTTTTTAAATTCGGTTTGAAATACCTCACCATACTTATTTTCATTTTTGTCCAGATGTGCCATGATTTTAAATACAAAATACTTGCTTATTAGCTTTTAGAGACTTTTCTCTGTCCGTACATCAATTCAATTTACACCTATATAACCCTGGTGCTCTGTCTCGGCTCGTGGCTTTAGTCTTCACTTTGACCTGTGCTGTAGCGCTGCGTTTAGATAAGGTGACAGCAGGCCCATTCAGAGAAGCTCTTTATCTACTGCTGCTCAAAGGGAAGTCCTTTAGAGGCCGACAACTGACAGCTACCACAATATACTATCACAAAGAGACAGAGAGGAAGAGAAATGGAGACAGACAGAGAGAAGGTATTTGTGTGGGAGGACGAAGGGAGAGGAGTGTTTATGCGTTTGAGGTGGGCAGTGTGTGAGGTCAAGTGATCTCTTTGTAGAAGCAAAGGTATAAGTGTTCATCTGTGCAGCACACCTCAACCCCAACCGTGCAGCGACGCACACAAAAAAACACAAATACACACATTCTCCCTCTATTACACACTCTTTCTCTCTGCTGAAGCGCTTCATTTCCCCTTCAGGTGATTATGATCCCTCTCCTTTTCACAGTTCCAGGCGAGTGGAGGTCACACAGCTGGATGAATACCTGATATGAAATGTTCCATTCGAGTCAGGCGTAGTAGAAAAAAGGGGCTGAGCCAAGTGGAAAAACTGGAATTGTGAGAAGGGAAGTAGAATAAGTGTCATACTGTCTATATGTAGCTTGAACACGAATGTATTTCAGTGTTTTCCCCATCGTTCTGAGACACAGAGTGAAGTTGCTTGCGTCTGTCTTTTGTTGACAAGGCCTTATTAAGAAGCTCTCATTTCAAAAAACATGGCCAGAGGCGACTAGCATTCTGACTGTGGCAGCGGAGAACAAGCAGCCGCCGGGGGAGAAGCTTGTTTTGCGCAGGATGCCAATACTAATAGACGCTGAAGGGGTGATGAATGTGCTGACACAAACGTCTGCATACGAGACACTTGCAAAAACATAAAGACCGGGGCTACGGCGGTAAATAAAAGGTTGCTGCATCCTGAGTTGGTAAACTGCATTTAAGTGTGTTTACCCTCCATTAAACCACAGAATAAGACACACATCCTACACAGAAACAATGATTACGAAAAACAGGAGAGCCAGGGAAAATTGGCTAAAAAAAGGGGGTTGATGTCATTTAAACTGTCTGTGTGTGCATGTGTAAACCAAGCCTGCTTAGTGCATGTGTGTACATGAGATCCTGTCTTGGGGGGGGTCTGCTGTTGCAGGTCAATAGTACGAGTGTCTGTCTGTCTCATGGCGCAGAGCTCAGGTTAAGTGCTGAGTCTAATTGTTACCCTGTTGCCGGGTCGATGAGAGAGCACTATGACCTTAACTGTAAATGACCTTACCTCACGCGCTGGCCCTGGATCTGTTCTGCAGCTGAAGTGACACACACTTAACACAAATATATTTCTACAGAGGACTTTCTAAAGTGTGATTAACAGCCATTATGTCGTTTAAAAATGTATGTTTGTCTTGCCATTAGTCCTCGTTCCTCTCAATGAGGATTGCTCTCCATTGGGGGGGATGTTTCCTTCATTCCCTTAAAGATAAACTCAATGAATAGTCCTGGCATCTGCCCGTGTAAGGTTCATGGATCACCTTAACTTCCCCTCTTCTCTCTCAATCTTTCTGCTTATGTAACATCCATATTTCCCACCTCTTCTTCCCTTCACCCTGCATTGTACCTTGCTGGTTGTCTTGTGAATATTCCAATTACAGCGATGTGTGTTTGACCTTTAAGTGAGCTGTAGAAGATATAGTTATCTGCCTTCCACTCTGACACCCAGCGTCTATCAATCAGTGTTCCCCCACCACCACCACCACCACCACCCTCACCTCCACCAGAACAGGCTGCTAGACTGAGCTGGGTCTGGTGAAATGTGTTAGCACGTGTGTGTACATGTGTCTGTTTGTGTGCTGTGAAATTGAGAAAAAGATGCCGGGATCGAGCTATCAAGAGCACAGACTGTCACTGGGATAAGGCTTGGAGAGTGATACAAATGTAAGAATGCATAAGGTTTGTGTTGAATACATAAATATATGCCACAGATACACACAGACAGACAAAGATGGAGAGAGATGTTACGTTTTTTTTCCTTTAATCTTGCAGCAGCCTGACTGAGCCCTACTTCCATAAACAAAGCCTTTTCCAACAGCATCCTATATCACGCTTCTGAGAACAAGCAAGCGTGAGCAGAGTCATACTTCTTTAGTTTCATTCTTGTTCCCCGCCCTTTTCCAAAGGGCTAATCTACATCTTTCATTGAATCAAGAATGGAAATTCACAAGAAATGCTTCTTTTTCAATTTCATGCTGAAGTAGCTCAAGTTAGTGGATGTAATTTCTCCTAACAAGAAAATGTATCACTCTGTCGCACACTTAGTCCGGCTATGTGAGGAAAAGGGCCCCTTTTCTGCAATTTTTTATTTATTTCGTGGGATTTGATAAATCTACCAAAAGCATGATCACTCCCTTCATAGCACGCAGCACAAGGACAGAACAATTACAGAAGTTATTAAGAAAATAAAACCCCTGGTTGAAATGTGTATGAAAGATAAATGACATATCATTTAGGACTGCAGTGAAGGCATTACAAAATTAAGTCAGGAATAAGCCAAGATGGGGGTTGTTTTACACATATTGTAGAGACCTCAACTTCTGAGTGTGAGAATGATGTCATGGTACAGCTAGTTAACACAAAGAATGGGAAAAGAAAACATGCCGTTTTCAGGGATTTTGAGAAGGATTCTCTCTTTACACATTTCAAACGTGTGCCAACAAAGACACACTTCCTCTCTGAGAGAAATTCTACTAACGATGCACCAGACTCCTATACATCCATTTAAAGTTTTGTGCAAATTATGATTATCAGGTTCACAGCGAATTGGATGATGAAGTCCAAACAGGTAGAAGGGAATGCATGAAGAATAGTATCGCTGAAACAATACCACGCATGGCCAAGCCACCAGGCTAATGTATATTTATCGTGTAAACTTCTGATAAATGCATACGCAGAAACAATCAAATCTCTGGGTTTCAATTGGAAGATTTCGCACCATGGACTCAAGCGTGAAACCAATATCAGCTTAGTGTCTAGTCAAGCTTGAAGTGCCGCGCATATGCCCACAAAGCATGTTCTGCATATGTTCATGGGCGTGACTTTTATCAGGGTGGAACAAGCAGCTTTCCACTGCTATCGCTGATCAATTCGTGCGAGTTAAGTCCCGCAGTGTGGGTAAATAAGCAGCGGTTGGGTCTTGATGAGGAATGGCAGGCTGTTTGCGGGACCCCCGGGCTGGAGAGAGCAGGCCTGTCTATCTCAATGGATTCCTACTGCGACTTCCATCATTAACCTCAGGCTAGAGTACATCTCACTCTCTGTATCTGCCCAAAACAAATGTTCAGTTGGTCCTCCGGAAGGACTTGATTGTAAGCGGATTTCCTATAAATCACCTCTCCAGACTTCATATGTGTCAAACTGTTTGCACTATTTACCCACACATAAAAAACACAAGTGATACAGATGACAGTAAAGTGAGGGCCCGACCTTGGCTGATACCCAATAAAAGCCAGCAGCTTGGGCTCTAAAGCCTGCAGTGAAGAGAGCCAAAGCCAGCGCTAAGTGACATGTCAGTCAGTTCGTCTGTTTGGAGCCTTCAATTCCCCACGGCCTGAGCTTATTTACTGCATTTGTATGAAAAGCTGTGAAGAGGCGAGGGCTCAGGGCCTCTCTTACATATGTATACAGTGTTTGGAGGGCAATGCGTGCATCTCCCCTCTTGGCAGCGTTACAACTACAAACAACTTGGGAATAGCCATTTATATATTCAGAAATGGGTCAGGGATGAAGGAAATCGGAGCAACAGAGTGGAGTGCAACAAGAAATAAATTGGCGATGATACCTGGATCTGTTAGTCGAGAATCTACTGAAAGGACAGTGACATTAAAGATGCGAATACTTTCTGCGAGTCATCGTCTTAACCAGATTTGAAGTCATTTGAATATTAGTTAGGGAGGGGGGGGGGGGGTACACACAACAAACCATCAGGCATGCGTTTCAGAGTCTGATTTGTTACTATTCATGGGTAAAGCGGAGAGGAACTGTAATACATAGACATGCTTGTTAAATTCACAACACTCCAAAGCTGCCTTCTAGCAAATCCTGTCTTTTGGTTGTCAGCTTAAGACACCCCGGCATATGCATATGTAGGATTTTTAAGCTCTGTTAAATGGATAGCGGTGTCGTGGCCTATCAAATGACTATAAGCCACTTGCCTTTTTTTGGGGGGGGGAGGGAGGGAAGCATTTTGGAGAAAAAGCAGACAGCGATGCGTTACCTTGTGTGCATCGGAAAGCGTGTTTTCTCCTGTTAACTCCACATAAACAGAGCCATTTACATGTGTATTTGTGGGCTGTGGGTGACAGTAACACTCCACCCCAACATATTAACGACTGGTACTCTGTTTAAGCCAACGACAGGGGAGTGGCAACAAACAATGACAGAATGCCTGTTTTCGATTGTGAGATGATGCGCCATTCACCACCCAGGCAAATAAATTATGGCGGAGGGTATCGAGCTGGAGCAATTGCTCAGTCCATTCAGAGTGTGTGTTCCTATGAGTGTGTATGCATGCCTGTGTATGTGTTTGTGTGAGTGGACTTATAGATCCAGTGCCATTTATTTCCCAGAGCTGGAGCGGGGCAGTTAGGGAGGCGTAAAAGGAAATGAGTTGTGAAGTGGCCATTGATCCCGGTCTGCAACTAGGGTTGGCTGGAGACTGCAGGACTATGGCTGCCTCTTATTTACACTGAGGTGGTTAACCCTGACCCAGTTCATTTATCACCGGGCTAATGCGCTACACGGAGAAAGAAAGGGAAAAAAAGGTCAAACAAAAGGCCTTATATAGACTGAATGATGTCAACTGGTGTCCCCTTAATGCATTTACTATTCCCATTAACATAAAGGAAGATTGTAATGAACATGGTTTGTCTGTATTTATTGTCATATGAGCTTCTCACAGCCAGTCGCATTGATCTGATATTCTGTCACACACACAGTGTATCTCTCTACCTATGCTGCACCTCGACCTGCACACACTGCCACAGCTCTGCTTGAGCATAAAATAGCCATAAGTGTTTATTTCCAGCAGATTTCCCTCTGTCTATCTCCATCATCCTCTCTTCTCAATTCAACCACCGCTCGCGCTCTCTGTCCCTTTCTCCTCGTCTCTCTTTCAAGCCTTGCAGCTTGACATTTCGCCGTGCTCTCCGGGGACTCCTGTGCGAAATGGAGTTACTGGGAGAGCGCCACTGTAAATTCCAGGAGGCCACATGTAATGTGTCTTAAACATAGATGGACAGCACCAGGTTTCCTCGAGATGAAGAATGAGACGGAGGGGAAAAGAAGGGGATAGGATGAGGAGGAAGTGGCGTCTGGATAGATAATAGAATAATGCTGTGTTTTGTCTGGGGAAGGGTGAGCAAACAGTGGCTATGCTGTCATTCACACCCTATATCTTCGGTGTCATCGCGGAGGGGGGAAACTACAGGCCTATACATCACAGGCCTGTATGTCCTATTCTGTAGGGACAGGCTTGAAATAAAAAGAAGGATGGCTCTCATTGTAAATAAGTCAGACACAAGGACTGCCAGGGTCTTTTCAGTGAAAGGGGAAATAAGACATACAGTACACGCTGCTTCCCTAATGCTCCTCCAGCCTTTACAGGAAGCCCTTATCTTCAAACAGATGATGACGGTTAACAAAAGGCCCCTTTATGAAATCGTTCATATTTCAGCGGAGGTCTGTCTCCTGTCCTGAGAGGTGATTGATGCATCAGGCCCGGGCCGGTGTCTTATTTACACAGTTGAGTGGGGCAATCTCAGGCCTGGAAGATAACCCTAATGAGCTTCTTTGTGTAAGGGTGCAAATGAGAGACACCATCCTCCCTTCCTCCCTCCTTCCCTATTCCATCCAAAGGGACAGTCTGGGTGATTAGGCCTTTAAATTATGCTCAAGGGCAAAGCCTAGATTTGCATCTTAGGTGTGTGTGTGTGTGTGTGTGTGTGTGTGTGTGTGTGTGTGTGTGTGTGTGTGTGTGTGTGTGTGTGTGTGTGTGTGTGTGTGTGTGTGTGTGTGTGTGTGTGTGTGTGTGTTCTCAAACGGAGAGAGGCAGGTGAAGGGCAAAGGGAGGAAGATGCTCGAGGCTTGTTTGTGAGAGGTGATGGAGGGTGAGCAATGTGTGGCAGTATTTTAAGAATTTAACTACGCTACACAACAAACTTGAGTTGTCAAAAGAAGGAGGTGACATACACACACACATTCATTTAGTCCTTTGTCTGTGGGGTAACTTTCTCCCTAATGACTTTCATTTTAGGGAGAATTTCATTTGCCCCTAAACCTTAAATATTACCCATCACTTGCTGTCACATTTCTCATCCCTTCCATTTCCTGCAGCTAAACAGCTAGGAAGGCAGGTTAATTGCTGTCACTCTCTAGTTGGACCACTGCCTAGCTCTCGTGTAGCGACAGGGGTAGCCTGGAAGTAAGATGGCACCTTGGCGCACTTATTGTAATTTATGTCAAAATGCGGCAGTCATTTAAATGGGGGTTGGATCGTTTGCATTTTGCTGCATCATGTGCCCCCGTGTCTGCAGCTAACCAGTTTACCAACATGTCAAACTCTACCAGCTTGTTAAGTGCAATATTTGAGCCAAATTAAATAAACGACTGTGCTCATAAACACAATGAAATTTAAAAAAAAAGCACAGGACTGACGATATAAACAACCAAAAAGCAAAGAATAATAAAAAATGTATTATTTAGGATCTGGAAAGCAAACTGAAGTCTGAGTTTAATGAGTCAAGTTATGTGGATGAAAAGTAGTTGAAATCACAATTTGAACTGGTGCAATATTAAAATTGCAGGATGCACAATATTTGGTAAAGGCTAAATATATGTTAAAAATATAATCGTATAGTATTGAGGTGTTGCAGAGATATCCCGGCCTGAACATCATATTCCATAGACTGAATAAAACATAGTTGTTTGGTACAGATCCTTTTGAAAAATAACGCCATGATCCTTTAATATCTTTTTCAATGATAAAGAGAAAAAGGATCAATCCCTCCCATAATGTGAATTATTTCACAATTGCAATATCAGTCAAAAATAATTGTAAAGAGTTATTCTTTCCAAATGGTGCAGCCCTAGTTGTAGTGGCGGAAGGTCTTCAAACAACTGACCCGACCACACAGCAGATAAGCCTCCATCTCGCTCTGAATATCAATACACTCCGTACAGTAGGGAGCCCATTTACAGGGGGCAGTAGTCCCGAGTATTGGCTCATCAATCCCACTGATAACCCTGGCAGGATTAAGTCTACACACCACTGTAATCAACTAACAGCCTCATTATGGGACATTATGGTATGGATCCAAAGATCAATGCATGGCTCCCTTGTACACACAGCAGCATATGATATTAAAACATAAGACAGAGATGAATTGATTGGTAATATGAGCTCAGCACAATTCTTTACGAGGGAGCTTTTATAGTGATCATTTTAGCATAGTAATTAGGGCACAGCAACATTCATCATTTGCTCTGATACATATCTGCAGCTGGCAAATTGCAATCAGATACAGTGGGTATCTAATCTGTGATCTCAAATCAAATTAGGTCTATTTAGACAACCTTGGGAACGGGGGTGATGAAGCCCTGACAGAAATTAGGGGAAAGGAAATTCAATTGTGATAGGACGGTTATCATTCAGATACACGGATAACTGTGTGTGGCCTTCACTTTGAACTGCATTTACAGTACAGCATTGTTGACAGAATTTGCGATAAAAATAAAAGCAAGTGGATTTAAAGGATTTTAGAATGAGAAAATGGTCTCCAGTGCAACTTGATCTGTGTCCTATATGGCCCAATCTATGGCTACGAGACCTTAAGATGCAGCTTTTCTAATTATAGCTGCAGGTGGTATTTTGGAGCTGCTAGGTAATGGCAGAACCCACAGGGACAATGGAGAATTCATCAGTGCTTATTATTAATCATCCCCCCAGCAGCGTGATGAGAGACTGCAGCTCCTATACCCACTGGACCACTCAATGTCATTCCAAATATGGGCGGAAAATTACACCCAACAGCCTTCAATCAGACGTGGACTGGAATGTTTTAAAAGCATCACACAGGTGCAAGCAATGGACGGACACACACATGCTTCTTATGTAACTCACGTATCAACATCAGATGAAGATAACTGGAAAATGGCCAACAATTGCATACAAATAATTCCATCTGTGGCTGGCCTGCGCTCTCTGTCCAAAGAGTGTGAGCACGCCACAGGAAGTGTGTGTGAAGTTAACAGCACAGGGCCCCCTGTTTTAAAAAGCCTCCAGAGACCTGTTAGCTGGACTGCTCATTTCAATATGTCTGTCTCTGGGTTGGGAGAAGGCTCGGGCTGGCCTCTTTACAAGGCGCACACTGTCATACAACCCCCCCCCCCACACATCCACCCACCACTACGAGCTCTTAGCCGTATGTCCATCTCCGGGACTTAACTAGACACTTTATGCTTACGTCGTTTTTCTGTCTCTCTCTGCTGTGGTCTTTTTTTTCTTTCTTTGTAAAAACGGCACAGCTTCTTTGAGTTAACATTTACATACACACGCTCATGTGCTTTCTATGCTGCCATTACACATATCTTAGGAATGTCTTATGTCAGATCTCCAAATAGAACAATATTATTTACACCTTTTTATTTATAACGCAGCACTTAAATGCACTTAAATAGATAGTATAAACACACGAAAAATAGTTTGACATTTTAAAATTGGACAGTCCTTATCCTGCTCTCTATCTCTTTCTATTCCACCCTCAATCTGCACTGTATCTCCAAATAGAAAGCCTCTACACCTTCAAAAGTAAAAGAGTGATGACTGAGAGAGGGAGCGAATTGACCCCAATCAGGTGTGTGTGTGTGTGTAGAAATGGTGGTCATAAATAGAGGGGGGGGGGGGGGTACAGTGCTGTGATGCCGCTGCAGCCACCAGCAGGACCACTGGGTTCGTGCTGTGGATGGGTGCAGAATGGGGGATGGAAGGGGAGAGGAACCTGCAGGACATGCTTCATTTTGCAACCCCCCCCCCCCCCCCCCCAGATGCGGACACACAGTTCGTCATCTATTGTACTGCCCCCCCTCCCGACTGAACTGACCACAGGCTTTCAGCTGCCTCCGAAAGAGTACACACACACACACAAACACACATGAAAGTTCCCCAGCGAACGGAGAAGGACAGCGCGCATCATTACAAACCCGCGGCGATGTCCCCCCCCCCCTGATCCACTAAACCCCGGAGCATGGCCCTCTGACCTCGTCTCCCACTGCTCTTTTGGCAAAACTGTCAAAGCCATCATTCACCGTGAAAAGACACGAGAGACACTTGACTCCTTTACTCTGCTGGCAACTGACTTTCACAACTCCTGCCCCCCAACCATCACCTCCTACAACCCCCCCCCCGCGGTTCATTCAACCCTCAACAATACAACATGAGACGAAGAAGGGAAAGTTAAGATTTGAAAAACGACGGAAGAATTTAGTAAAATGAATACAATAGATGAAAAAGAGAGGGGGGAAATATTCGCCAAAAGCAACAAAAAAATACTTTCTAGTTGAGAGAGACTGCATGCAAATTATTCTTTCAAAAGTGTCCCGGTCAAAGGTTTCTCTGCCGCTGGCGGGACTGTGTGTGTGTGAGCCGAGTTAGGAGGCCCTCTGGTGGATACAGCACTGCCATGACACACACACACACACACACACACACGCACACACACACCCACACCCACGCTTCCCAAACTGCTCCGTACGATGCTCCAACGCACACATTCTTCCCCTTTCTCCGGCTATGCCTCTCTTTCTCACTGACACACACACTTTGACATGCTTTCACACACACCTCACACTGCTACAACTCTAAAAAATATAAAGTACGAATACAAAAATATGTATAAACAACTAAAACAGACAAAAACATTTCCATCAAACAGCTTCAGGCTGACAAGCAACTAAACAACACAAACAGCCGATTAAACACATGTTTTTTTGCCTTCCCCGTGTACTGAAAAACACAAACAATACACAATAAAAAAGAGATTTCATTGTGCCGCCTGTCTATGAAGAGAAGCCCTCAGCAGAGAGCAGAGTGGGAGAGCGGGGGGGGGGAAACAGAGTGAGAGTGAGGGAGAGAGCGGCAGAGAGACGAGACGGGGGAGAAACACAACTTACCTGCTGTTGTTGCAGATGCAGCAGCTCGACTGTGCTTACTTCGCTGCTCGTGTCACCAGCGCTTGATCTCCCATCTCTACTGCCAGCCTCTAATTGGCTGCTGCTTAGGGTGCTCATTCCATTTTGACTCATTGAACTGTTGCTTATTGTCTCTGTGGCCGACTCCTGCATCATCATGATTTAAAACCTAGAAGTGATTAAGAGGCACCGGTTAGGGCTCTTCTTCTTACAATTCCCCCCTTTTTCCCTCCTTTCTTTTTTTCTTCTTTACGCTTCCATTATCAAGCCCCTCAATCCCCCTCTGCAAATTAAAGCATTTAAAGAAGAGGGAGGAGGGGGGGAAGGAGAAAAGGGGGGGGGGGGGGGATGCAGGAGGAGCAATTATGCATTCATTGTGTAAATGAAGCAATACAAAGAGATGCACGTCCTGGTGCTGTTTAAAATGGGTGGGGTAGCTAAATGTGATTCATCCGTAAAAATTGGGCATACATGTACGCTACAAGGAAGAAGTGTGTTTTGTGGTTGTCATTTTATTTATAATAAAACTACATTTGTAGGAAATTAAGATAAAATATGAACAAATGCTTAGTTCTCAACACACGGGCAATCCTAAAAATATTTGACGTCTTGAGGCTGTCAGATTTTTTTTTTGGTGTGTCGCGTCTGAATGGAGTTGCCTAATGACGCAAAGCTAATCATGCAAAATTAAAATTTGGTGGAGGGGAGGAGGTTGGAGGAGGAGGCACCGAATCACATGGTGCAGGGCTGCTGATGAACACTATAATGGGTATGTCATGTGTGCTAAATAAAATCTGCCACACAGGCTTCCATAGAGACACAATGCCCATATGTCAGTCCTTTTTATACCCCCTCTTCTTTCATAAAAAGCTATGTATTCGTGTGTTTTTATCATATTTAATAAAATCTCTCAACAATTAAACCAAGCTGCAATCAAACTTTGTGATCTGTAATGCAAGACAACAATACATATAGGGTTTTGAATTCCGCATCTATTAGATATGGAAAACTCCTGAATAAGAGATATGAAATAGAAAGGAATAAAAGGAAAGAAATCTATCAGGAATATCACTAATGATTGTGCTAAAAACAGCATAAATTATGCATATTACCTCCTCTCTCTCCAGTAATAAATGTTTTATCGTTTCCCCCCTGCATTTAATGCTCTGTACCTTCACTGGGGCAGAAAGGACCAACATCAGTCCACATCCTCACAATAAATTACAATAAAAAAAGCCTCAAATGCAACCCAAGAATCATGGTCTTTATTTCGTCAATATTGTTGTGGATTTTTAAAATGAATATTCTAGACAAGGAATATTTCAAAAGATACAAAAATACTCAACTTTCTTTCAAAGTTTGCTTCAGAAGATTCCTAATCTACCAGCAGTTTGTCCATTTTCAAATACAAACAAACAAATCTTTACACCTTAGAGAAAATGTGCAAGAGCAACCCCAGATAATGTTCATCCATGCAACAAAAGACGGAGAATGATCATTATGATTGTGTGTGTGTGTGTGTTTTAAGAGCATTCGTGCCCATCCCACCTGGGTACTGTGTGTATTCTTTGGCCGGTAAATACCGTTTTAATAGAAGTGTGTTTGCGTCCTTCCCTCTGTGTGTGTGTGTGTGTGTGTGTGTGTGTGTGTGTGTGTGTGTGTGTGTGTGTGTGTGTGTGTGTGTGTGTGTGTGTGTGTGTTTGACGAGGGGCAGATACAGGACAGGCCTTAAAGGATGTCCACAGCCAGGATAAACAGGATCCAGGCGGGGAGAACAAACAGGGCTGAGCTGTTACACAGAGCAGGGCGACAGCTGCCCGGGACACGAGTAAATAAGGAAGAGGCCGGTACAAGGCGTGCTTGTGAACAAACAGGCCCCTGTTAAACACCGCTCACTACTGATGGAGAGAGACACACAGGAAAAAAAGAAGAAGAAGGTGGGGGGTGACGGAGGGAGACAGATGAAAAGAGTGAAAGAGAGAGAAAGTGAGTGGGAGGGAGAGGGGGAAGACTGGCACAATGTGACAACCAATCCGGTGATGAATCTCAGCATAAGAAACTCAAGGCTGCAGCCGAGATCAGCCGGCTAATAAGTATTCAAATTAGGCATACATTTTACATGCCCAATGTTTAAAATATTCAGAGAAAGACTGTCTGATTGCCTTTACTACAATTTTATGAACATTCTAATGGAGCCTGGATTTTTTTTCCTTTCTTTCCTGGACGAGCGATGGATATTCGGAAAACTTGAAGATATATGAGACAAGGAAATAAGGATTTTTAATAACATCTGAATGCAAACTACTCCGGAAGTCCGAGGGAAATTGCTACTTTGATATTAACCAACCTGCTTTTAATGTGCTTGGATTATAAAATATTAATATCGTAAAATAGAGAGGTACAATTAAGAAAGGAGACATCACGGTAAAAAAAAGAAAGAAGCATAACTTGGATTTAACACACAAACAATAAAAGCCCCCCACCCTCGCTTAATCTCATAATCTTATCGCCCTCCTCCGAAAATAAAAATCTGTGCAATATGTCTAACTGCAGAATAATGATAATGCAGATATATGCAAAGTATATTCGCAGAGATCAGATGGTGCTTTAACCTTAATGACAGCGGTGAGATAAATTAATTAGCCATCTAAAGGCGGCATTCAAATCTGCCAATTAGAATGTCAATTAGAAACACAGCCAGGCTGCAATGATGAGCGGGCTGCCGATCTGACTGTGGAGGGGAGGGGAAGGGGGGGGGGGGGGGGGAGAGTGGAAGTGTCACAGATAGAGACACACACACTCACACACAATACTCAGGAGAGACAGATAGTGACAATACTCAACACCTGAGGGTGCGACTGTATGCATGCGTGCTTTAAATGTGTGCCTTCCACAAGTCCAGCAGGCCCCGTACCCCCACCCTGAGGGACACCAGCCCTGACCCCAGATTGTCCTAAACCAACTGGGTCGGAAGGAGTCGCACCCCCCCCCCCCCCGAGCTAAAGTATCGACTGGGGGCGCTCGCTCTGATCTGCCGGCTTGCCCACACGTGTGTTTGACATCCCATAAATTGCCGGTGTCTTGCGTTTCAACACACCCGCTATTTGATGCTATTTCCTCAAGCCATAATCTTCCAATGAGGGAAACCGCTTATTATCGTGATCGGAAACAGAGAGGAAGGCTGTTATTGGCCTGGTAATACGCTGCTGATGCTGTAGACGTATAGCTTTAGGAAGGGAGATGAAAGTGATACTAAGTGTTTAGGTTGTCGGGTAAAGGAAAGATAGGGAAGGACGGAGATAACTCTCCAAATGTACTGTCGCCCGACATTTCTATTAAGGTGGAGGCTCGATAGAGAGGAATTCCTTTTCCTGATGAAGCAGAGATAGACACTTTATTTGCAAAAAGCTTCAGACCAACAGCAGCTTTTGTCTCGTTCCTTGTGCAACCATAGCCTTGCTTGCCATTCCTCTTCAGCTCGAGCAAATATTTACCCTCAAATCTCGCGCTACGCAAATCTGTCTCCTCCATCAGGTGCAGAATCTGAAGGAAGGGTCCTGACGACGCATTTGGCCCTCCTCTTTCTTCCCAGAAGTGACACAACAAAAGGTGTAAGGAGAATCGAGCCTTTCATTGCCCCTCTCTCTCTTGCTCCCTTTTGCGCACACACACACACCTATCATTAAAGGGGAAAGAAGCAGCCCTCCATCTTTGTTTGCGAGCTCTAAAAGCCCTTAATGTAGCCTCATTACCTGGCCTGTCTCCCGCTCTATCATGTGCGGTAAACACACACTATGACACTGGCCATCCATCTAGTGGGAATACACAGCCGTCTGCTGGGCTCCCAACACTGTCTTGGGAACACTGGGGAATTTAACACACACACACTGGAGCCACTGTAACGTTGTTAACACACACCAGGCTTGACACTCTTTCAGGGCCTATCCATTTTCAGTGTGAAGATGTTCTGCACTGTGTCTCTATCAGGAACACTGATCCATCCCCTCATTTTTTATGCATGAGTTGCAGAAAATATTTTCATTAGGATGACACAAAAGAGGGGGGGGGAAAAAGTGACCCGTAAACCTGTGATCCCACACGCCCGTTCATTAAGAGCTCACGTTTCAGGTGGCTGGCGTAAAATTATTTTGGTTTGTGAGGATCAAAAACAAAAAAAATAATAATAGAAATTACATTTCACAGTCTGCTGACTCCTCACAGCTCCCTGATCAAGTCGAGATATGGTTACCATTTAAAATAATCACAGATTCTGTGCTTGAGTGAAATTAATTCATCATTGCCATAAGTTACTATGCATACAAAATAAAGAAGTTACTGGGCAAGGGCAAGGGGCTCGCATATTTAATACTTCAGATTGCTTAATAAATCAAAATGCCACATATGTGCTGACTAAAAAATGGTGCTTAAAACATTTGAGAATGATAAATGTAATGTGGGTAATGGAGAACAAAGAAGTTTGAGATGACTTAATCAGATAAATGTCTGCAAGGCAAACCGTACATTTAAGAATCTTTGATTATGATCGTATGTTTATTTGTTCTTGGGTGTGTACTGTAATTTGATCTGGTTGTCACAGCACTTTATTACAGCCTTCAGCCTCAAGCAGGCAGTTTGGAGTCGGAGATGGAAAAAGGACCACTCCGACAAAACCCAGTCCCCCGGATTAAGGAAGGCAAGCCAGGCTGCCGTGCCTTAGAATTAAAAGCTTCCTTTTTGGCACTAAAGGGCCACCATAAAAGAGCATTAATGACTACTTCTTATAAACCTGTGTATGGTAATGGTTTCTGCTCTCAGATAGAGGAATTTCAAAAGTGTCTCACCGGTGAATGAAGATTGCTTTTGGAAAGGAAAAAAAAGGGGGCTGAAGAAATCATATTTACAAAATCAGGAGTGGGGCCAAATGAAAGGAGATGAATATGAATAATGGACTCTTGCTTTTTCGGGATTAACGTTATTCAAAGCAACAGAATCAAATGTGGTTATCTCCTGTCCAATGAGCCCTACATTGAGAAAAACCTCAGTCATATTTCAATTCTTCATTTGAGCTGACAATAAATCGTAGTTCTGTGATAGGAGACATTCAGTCGAGAGTGTTCCGAACTTAATTCTCTTCTATTTACAATAAGGAGATGAGACAGAATAAGATAAAAGACAGACTACTTTGCCACAGTGTGTGAGTGTCGCTGAATGGAGTGTGAGTGTGTGTGAGACTGAGTGTTTGTGGGGTACAGAAAGGGAAAGAAATGACAAAGAAAAGCAGAGGAAAGGGTGGAAAGTGCATGTTCAATTGTACGGTGTGCACAATGTCTTCTTAGAATCAAATGCAAGAGGCACTCGTGAATAGTGTGCATGATACTATGTTAATACAAATTCATTTTAAATGAATACAACCAGCACTGAAATACGACAAAGCAGTTATTGTGCATGGGTGATCCAATTACTAATAACAATAAAAAAAGGGTTTGGTAGGTAAAAATGTTAAATTAAAACCAACAAAGTAAAAATAAGTGGAAATATTTAAAGATTAAATATAATTTACAGCTCAACAAGAAAGCAATAAATGCTTAAATATATCCCTGCACGCCCCTCGCAGAAAGAGCCAAAGAGGAGGAGAGAGAGTACTTTTATCCAGCATTTAGGCTCGTCCCATATCATTTACATGTTACACATCAGGCGCCTGGTTCTGCTGAAGCAGGAGACAGCTGTGGCTGCGCAAGACAGTGACGAAAGCTGATCAGTCAGCTCTCATTTGCATATTTGCCAATTCCATTAATTAACTCGGCCCACCTAATCAAGGCTAATTGACCTATAAAGAGGGGAGGCCTCATTGTCTCGTCCAATCATCTTTAGCAGCAGCAGAGGAGGTGCGGTGTGAACACAAGGACCTTACTGTATTTATAGACGGCGTGCGTGGAAGTGTTCCACTTTAATTCTCGACCTGAACCAGCACTGAGCTGCTTTGACACGGAGTAAAAAATAAGGAGGAAATGGACAAATTCTTTACACTGGTGTGGTGCCTGGTGGAGGATCTGATGACAGTTGGACAGCCTGCCTCTCCACAGCGCGGCACATCCAGCGGACAGGCGCAGGGAGCGAGCCGCGGCCGGCACAGCCACACAGACATAGCTCATTGTGACGTTTCCAGTTATTTCTGCTTGATTAGGGCCATTATGTCTCCAGCTCTGATTTATGTTGTCATTCCCCCTCAGCAGTCCTGCATCGATAGATCTTAATGAATTGGTAAATAAGGGTGAAGATTGCAGTTGACAACACCGCAACATTCCTCATTCATACCAGACAAGATTTATGTAACCAATTAGGGGCATAACAGAGGGGGGGGGACTGGTCAGGAGGGGGAAAATAATCTTACCAAAAGAAAATGACCAAAGTGTAACCCACGACAAAATAGATAATGGGCAGTCTTTAACGCAGGCTTAGTCACACTTTCTCCATGGCCCGGTTGGAGACTTTAAAACAGCTCGGAATAAAAGGATCTAAAAAAAAATTGATTTTACAAAAATGTGCAGAAAGTCGATGACAGTGTGTACAGTTCTCCATTTAAAAAAAACACACCCCACTATTTTATCCACATTGAAAAAAATGTCCGAACCAAATCAACTAGGTTCGAATGCCAACAAAGCATAATTCTTTTAAGGAAATATGTATTCAAGGAGCCACTCTTCCCCCGTTAAACATCTAAGAAAGAGCCAATAAAAGTAAGAGATGTGTGTGTAGGTGTGTGTGGTGGGGGGCTCACAAATCAATTGTTCATTTAATACTTAGAAATAATCATTTGCATTTTTTAATAGTCCTTCAATTATTTAATGTGTCGACAGTGCAGGGCTATGAGTATGTTAGCAGACAAATAAAGGCCTCTTTGTCATTTAAAAGAATTCAGATAAAAGTGCTGATCATCAATAGCCAGCGACAGACCAGGAGGAGCCACAGGGCAGGAGTGAACAGAGCTGGAAAATTAAAGCAGAGTGATACGGGGGGGAGCCGGCTCCTTTCAGCCTCTCTCCCTTCAAGCACATGCAAATGAGGCCGTGCTGCTTAACTGCATCATTTATGTGGATAATAGCGGCATCATCATTACGGCAACTCAAATTAAATTACATCACAATTAGCATAACAAAGTGATTGGTTAAACTTTCAAAACAAATAACGCAGCTCTGCTAATGAACAGTGTTAATTGGCCAGTGTGCATTTTAAATAAAACATGCAAGGTAAACATGTGTTTTAGTTAAACAATTCCATTTCAATTTCTTCTTTTAAATAAAATAAGACATACGTGGAAAGAAGAGAGGGGGAAAAAAAGAAGTCTCAAAACTCAATATTGCCAGGGGGATTTGTAAGCTGAAATATAAAATGTCTAGCATTTAATTTTATTGCGCTAAAGAACCTATTATATGCCAGACTCTGGAGAACAATGTAAATTATCTGCCTTCAAAATGGAGTTTGGCCAATTCTCCATGTGAGCTAATCACATAGCTCATTATGCATTAGGGTATTAAATTATGAAGAGCAGTCCCTTTCGCATTCCTGCACAAAGCCCTATGAAATGTTAATAATATGCCCACAATAGCCTAATACCATGCCTTGCTCACCCTCATCAATATTTAAGTAAACAAATGATCCAACGCGCCTTTGATATAGATAATTAGTCCTCTCCGATTATCAGTCTTGTGACCTCTCTCCTCTTCAAACTAAACATCTGCTCCAAAAAAAAATTCTCCCACACCGAAAGATGGGAGAAAAACAAACAAGTCAAACTCGAGAAAAAGCATCTCAAAACACACCTGATTCATATTTGATTGTTATTAGCTTAGGAAAGGTTATATAGTGGCTGTGCCCTTTTATTATCTTGATTTTAATGATCAATGATTAGCTTAGCAAGCAACATCTGGAAAAACAACAGTATAAAAAAAAAAAAAAAAAAGCAGGAATTAACACAGTGAATGCACACATGCACACCTTAATACGGACACGCGAGCACAAAGCCACCGGTGCACACACTCACTTGTACGCGCATGTACATGCACGAACACACACACACACACACACTGAGCCATTCATCAGCACTAATTAAGCGGCAGATTAACAGAGCCCGCAGACGGAGGCTACATTGGGACGAGCAGCGGGGAAGCAAGGAGACGCAGCCCGGCAATAAAACACAACCGTTAAAACACAGCCAGCGGATGACACGGGATGGATGGATGATGATGGATGGATTGACAGTCTGCCTGACTTTTTTTTTTTTTTTTTTTTTTTACCTGAAGGTGAGGAGTGCCCGAGAGCTTGACCAAAGAACAGAGAGCTCGCCTCTGCCACTGCCGAGGGTGTGTAGCAGTAAGTCGACTGGTGTCACCCCGTGGAGAGGCAACACTATCTGTGTCATCACTTCAGCCTGTGTTTATGGGGGATGGCATCATAAACAAGCCATCCCCCCCCCCACACACACACACACCGCCAGCCCCCGCCCCAGTTCCCCCCCCCGCCCCCCCCCCCGCTCCCTCTCTCTCTCTCTCTCCTCTCCCTCTCAAGCCACCGCCGCCACCACCACCACCACTGTGCCATTCATGCATACTTAAATCACCCTCGTCCCATTAAAAAAAAGAAAGCCCAGACGCCTCTCCTGACAATTATTCTATCATTTCCAGTTGTCACCGGGGCAATTACCGACCGGGGCCCCCTGTGCGGGTCGGACATGCAGGCCCGATAGCAGAGGCTCGAGTTGGGGGAGAGAAGGGGAAAGAGTGTGAGAGGGGACAGCGGAGGGAGAGTGTGTGTGTGTGAGTGTGTATGTGTGGATGGAAGGGGGGGACAGTAGAGTACAAAATGGACATTTATGACCGTGGCTTCTTTCTCTCTGTACGCTGGAAATAATTAGACCATCATTTCTTATGTCTGCCGTTGATGAAATATATCACTGCTAAAAAAAAAAAACTGCTTGTCATTTTGTTTTATAGGAAATAAGAGACAAGGCAATTATTAGCTCCATTTAGCTGTGTTTTAATTTAAGTCTTCAAATGAGATTTTTTTGTAATATAAGTGACTTCTTGCAAGTAAGTTAAAAGATTTTTTCTGTGCATTTTGGTGCAAATGTGTAAGAGTAACTGTGTGTGTAGGCAGCGTGTGTGTGTGGGTGGGTCCTGTCTGTGAGTGAGAGTGTGTGTGTGAGGGGATCTTCACACGGAGAGTGCTGTGCCTGCTCGCAGGACGCTCGCCGGCTCTCGGCTGCGACTCACCAGGCACCTCGCGCTGCTCTCGCTCTGAGCGCACATCTGCTCCTCTGAACACTCTGTTTCTCTCTCTCTCTCTCTTGTGCACACACACACACACACACACACTCTTACACACAACCTGCCCGACCGGCTCTCTACTCTGCTCCTCTCTATGCGCTCGGCATCGCTGAGGGGAAAGGAGAAAGAAGAAGGGCTGGAGGACGCTGCTTCCGAGAGGTAAAAAAAGGTATGTGTGTGTGAGGCTTTTCTACGGGCACAGTTCACTGCTTCTCTTTTCTTCTCTGATTGTGTGTGTGTGTGTGTGTGTGTGTGGAGAGGTCTGAATGGGATTAGTGAAGGGCTGAGTCGGTAGCCTCCGCGCTCCGACAGAGAGCGTATAGGGCTCTTAAAAACAATTAGCCACATCGCATCTATGCATTACAGAGCAACACGCCAACACTACACTACAAGTAGGCATCCAAACAAAGTCAGAAACAGTGGAGTGGGAGAGTGACAGATAAAAAGACCTACCTTTAAAACAATGAGAAAATCCACTCTGCCCGGTAAGAAGCATTTGAAGAAGTATTCTCAGAAGCCGGGATGCATTTTCAAAAAATGAAGAGAGGGGGGGGGAAAATGCCACTCAGATGGAGGGAAAAAAAAGGAAAGGAGAAACTAAGCTTACTGTCAGCAGAGAAGTATTTACAGCCGTATTTACAGTAGTGCGAGGGGAGAGCACCTCCGCCTGGCCACGTCTGAGAGACAGTTGCCGTTTCAGCGCTGCCTAATTAAAACAAGTCAGGCAGCCCCACCGGATTGTTTTGACGCCTGAGGACCAATAGTACACAAAAACCAGTGGCTTGATCGGAGGGGTAGGGGGCTGGTCGCGGGAGAGGAGAGGAGGGGGCGGAGGGTGGCGAGAGTTGGCAAAGGAATGGTGAGGGGGGTGTAACTGTGTGTGTGTGTGTGTGTGTGTGAGGGGGGTTCAGAAGAGGCGTTTTGTAGAGGAATCTGAGAGGGGAGGGAGAACACAAAGGTTCAGAACTGGGGAGACCTCACCATGCCGAATGCTGCCTCACTTCTTCTTACAGAAAGACATGCTTTTTCAGTATTCTCCCAACCACTCTCACATGCATTTCAAGCATTAAGAAAAGCACAATGCTAATGTTTTTCTTTCCTTGTTAAATAAATAAGAACACACAAGCTGACAAACATTTCACAGCTTCTCCCCCTCAGCCGCAGTCTTAAAAAGCGGGGTTTACCACTTGATAACAGGGGAACGTGTCCGGACAGATGTCTTACATGAGGATTGAGTTATTCCAACAAGTCTCTCCTAATGAATTACTACAGTATCTCTGACTGGGACCGCAGAAACCGCCGCCTGCTGCAGAGGAAGCCGCCGAGAGCCGAAGCGAGCTGGATTAAGCTGGGCCCGGGCTCAGATGTGCTGAATGTGATGGATCAACATGTTTCCCCTACTGTAAACAATGCACACCAGGCAATGAGCTGGAACATTTAGGGCTAATGGTGTTTGCCAATCCTTTTGTCTTTTTTTTTTTCTTTTACTCCCTCCTCTCTGTCTCTCTCTTTCTCCTTTCCTCCTCTCTCTCTCTCTCCCTTGCATGCCACAGATGTTTTTCTTAGTCGCTCCAACAGACAGGAATCTACTGGCAAGAAGAAAGGCCCGGTCTTCCCCAGGAGAGAGGAGTACAAAGCCCCCAGTCTGCACACAGCAGATGCAGAAAGCCAGTCCATCTGCCACCAGCTCGCTCTGCCACATGGGCCTGAGAGATTCAGTGCAACAGGGGACTTTTTTTTATTTTAAAAATATGTTTTTGTGTTGGTTTTTTCCATCTGCTTCCATCCAAATCCAAAACAAACATGCATCTAAATCTGGCAACTCCAAAATTCAAAATGATAGTTGTACACTAACACTCACATGTGCAGGCGTACAGGAAACCACAGCAAGAGGTTATTGAGAGTGCAAGAACTTTTATGTTTTAACACAGAGGTACCCTGGGCAACTATGACAGATTTATTTAGGGAAAGATGTAGGCCCTAACGTGGTGTAAAGACCACTTGAACTCGCAGCTCTGAGCGGTGCACTGGCATGATTTAACAGGCTCTGAACGGCACGTTATCTCCCAGGCTTCGCTGGAGCATATTTCAGCCATATGATATCATTATTCAGAGACAAACACAGAGCAAAAGATGTAGCATTTTCATTAGTGTCAGCTCTGTGAGCTCTGAGGCAGGGAGGGTAAACACTAAACAATCATGGCAGAGCCAGAGAGTGGGAGTTGAAGCAACCGAGAGAGAAAGAGAGAAAGGGGGATGACAAGAGTGCAAAAGCAAGCAGGAGAAAAAAAACAACAGCGACAGAGAGAGGCAGCGGGGGCTAACATTAAACAACTGCTGTTAATTGCTCTAAGCATCCACATTATGCCAGTAATTTCTCCCATTTCTCTTTCAGCGTTAAAGGCTTCAGGCTAGAAAGCTCCTTCAGCCCCTTTAATAAACTACTCAGAGTGCCTCGGTGGAAAAAGACAAACAAGAGGCCCCTGGCTTTAGGAACGCTCGCTTCACTAGGGGAAATGCAATGCCTGTTTCTACACATCTGTGACAATCGTGTGCCTCCTCCCTTCAGGTGTTTATTCCCCACATCTCTTCTTCCCAGTGCTTTTTCACTGCCAAGGTCAACGGAGACAAACAGGCCCACCAGCGTCCTGATGTGGTGGTAGGCAGCAGAACAGTGAAGAGAGGGAGGGGGGGAGAGAGATAGACATGTGTAGTGGGGAGGGGTGAGGGTGGCAGCAGCTGGTTACCAACCCTAGCAGCAGCAGCAGCAGAAGAAGAGGGGGGAGAGCCGTGGATCTGCGATGCAGTGCAGCGGCAGCCACCACGATGGCGGCAGTCGTTGCTTACCGTCTCCTGGCGCTGCTATAATGTTCACAGTTTACACGCACACCAACACTCACTATTCATTTTCAATTAAAGCCCTCGTGAAGTGCATCGCCTCTGGGCTGTTAGACAAAGTCAAGCGCTCATCACGCCACGTTTCCCCTCGTCATTTTTGACACCAACACACCACAAAGTGCATGCACTGCCATGAGGTTTGTCAGTCACAAGCAGCCTTCAGCCATGTGACTCACTGCCTATTAACCCTTTATCAACCATTAACCTAAAACAGGCACACTAATGATAGAAATGAGTGATATCTAGGAAAGAAAAACTTTAGTGTTAGCTTAAATAAAAGCATCTATTAACTTTTCAAATACACAAGTGGACAAAAGACAGAGAGAACGGTGCGGGGAGACTCTGACTGTTGTATTTATTGAAGTGCCAGGAGCATCAATGATGTTCACTTTGCATCGGGGGGGGGGGGTTATCCATTTGAATTCCCTCCTCCTCGTCCATTCTCATATTTAAGAGCTTGTCAGACAAAATGAAGTGATTTTACCGTCTGTTAAAATATGCTCAACTGGCCCTAACAACTCCCACACAGTGATAACCAAAGAGCACAGATGTGAAATAGAGCACCATTCATTACCTTTCACACAAATGTACCACAAGCACAATTCATGAGCCACTTAATCCTGCCTACAAATAAATAAATATTAAGCATAATGAGGGGGTAGGGCTTTTTATAGTCCCGGACAATGTTGATCACACCATAGGTTGCTTATGGCCAAAGAGCAGAGGCCATTACGGACCGGTGATTATATAAGTGGTTGGAAGGCAGCGCCATTTTAATATACTGTACTTAAGCACCAGGGTATCCATGGCAACTTGCCTTGCACCGAGCATTCAGAAAATCCCTAATGAAATGCCTATTAAGTGGCTGATAATGACAGTGTCCAAATATATTTGCATATGTATTTCACTACAAAAAAATGAGAGCAGGGAATAAAGGTAAAGAGGGACCTGATTACTGCAATCACAATAAATACTGTGCTGTTTGTTGTTGGAAAATTGCAGGGAGTATACCATGTCTAAATCAGTGAATAAGACTAATGCTTGGGGATTTGGTCTACAAAATAACTATTATTTATATAAGAAAAAAGTATGCAAGGGAAAAAAGAAAGTAGTGGTGATGGGTGTGAATTGAGGCCTCATTGCTTTCCTCTGAATCTCCACATGTGACTTCCATTTGCGACTTTGGCAGAGTGCCCAACAGGACATCCCTGAGAGAGTGTTTGCTTGACTCAATATCAACAGCCCGAGTAAGCAGTCGGGGGTGAGGGGGGGGGGTGTACTCTCTGGCCCGTCTTCGAGTTCCTATTGAAAATAAACCAGGCTGTACATTCACTGGGCCCAGAAATATCAACACGCGCTGCAAGGAGCCACGTATAGCACTCAGCAGCGTTCCACTGGTGCCTCTCCAGGGCTTAATGATACCTGCACCTCCCCTCCAGCTGCTTCTGCAGACGCCGCTGCGACACACAGACAGCAGGCGGGCGGGAATTAAAGTATACATTACAGCAGAAAAATAAAAAGAGATCGAAATGACAGAAGTCAGACAGTTCAAGCTGACCGGGCCTCTTGAAACGAAGGCGCTGGTAGACTAGCGACAGACACTCCAGGTTAAATTGGCCCTCATGTGCCTCCTCTTATTTTCCCACCACCACAGCTGCCACCAATGCTCACCCCCCCTTCCTTAAGAAAAAAAAAGAAGCTTTTCTTCAAAAGCGTATTTGAATTAAACGAGTTGCTGAAATCAAAGGCTCGGCTGAGCTGGGTAAATTTAAACAAGCAAGTGCAGCTCACAGCAGTTTACCTGTTATACAGCAGATTGGAATTAGATGAAAGAGCAGAGCATGGCAGACAACTTCCCTTTTTTCACAGCAGTAGATATTATCATATAGTAAAGGCGGTTGCAGTTTAAATTAGATTCCTTCTCAGAGAAAAGTACAAGCTACGGGGTTGTTGTTTTTTTAATGTTCCCGGCTACTGAGATGTCATCGAGATGAAGGAACAGCTAAAATAATAGAGATACAATAGTCGTTTCTCATGAATCTGAAACCCATTTATGACAGTGATATGTAGTATCTGAGGATCCCACAGCTCCAGCTCTGCCAAACACATTATCATTCCCAGAACCATGACGACACAGATGAATGGCAGCACGACAAGCTCCACTGACAGTAAAAGGAGCACAACACCTGTATATGCTATGCAACAACCTCTATCTTAAGGTCCAAGGAACCCTGTCAATGCATTAGGAAGTGGCAATGAAAAAGACTTCCATGCGGGATGACAGTAGAAATCAAACACTGAGCATGACTTAGATAATGGAGAAAGTTTGTGAATCCTTTCCAGAAGCTACTGAGGCATGGAGCGCTCTTCTGGAGACTGGACTTTGGAGTCCTCCGATTACCCCGGCCTTCTGACTTTCTGCTGACACAGAGGCTATCCATTCATGACTAAAACACCACTCAACTCGACACCAATAACACCTCAAAACCCCCTGATCAAATTAATTCAGGAAAACGGCATTCCAGCAAAGAATAATAAACTCATTATATGGACATTTCAAACTCTTCTATTCTCCACACCGCGGCTAATTCAAACCTAATTTTTACTAGCCACTAATTTGAGGGCGAAAGGCGGGGGAAAGGAATTACATCTGGAGGTAATTCATTGTGTGGAACTGAGCCCAGTGGAGGCTACGATATCCCCCCCGACACCCCGCCCCCACTAAAAATAAAAAAAGGAAGAAAAACAGAGAGACAGACAAGACCTAGAGAAGGAACTATTTAGGTGAGCGGGACTTCCGGAGGACTGAAACGAGACTTTTCACAAAAATGTTTTCATTGTGCTGTCACCAGATACAGGCTGGAGAGGATATAGGTACAGGAGGCACAGGCAGCGACACTGATAAATAGGAGAGAGGGGGAAATATGTTCAGGGAATGTTGGACTCTTACAGTATACAGTTTGGGCTTCTCCAGACAGCTGCACTGCTTCAGGATTTGGTTAATAGCCAAAGATGTGAAGTTTAAGAAAATGGGTGGGTTCATTCTGACTCTGAAAGTCGGGTGTTGTGCCCGCTCTAATGTCTCCGAGTTTATGGGGACGGGTCCCTCTCAAATGACCAGCTACATCTGGGCTGCCCTAAGTGGGCTGCCTAATAAATGGCACACTTTTCCAATGATCTGCAGTTTCAAAGCGCTGAGAAAAGGGCCTCCAGCTGTATCAATTTCACTGTATGGATGCAAACCTAACAGTTATTTGCAAGGGAAGCATTGGTGAGGACTAGAGGTGAATATAGTTGAAAAGATGTTTCTTGATAACGCTGAAGGAAGTCAAATTGGGAGTATGAAATATAAGGTTTGGCTCCTAACAATCAGGCAGGGTGGACGGATCCCTGCAGGAGGACATTAGCATGTGATCGAGAAACTCGCCTCAGTCTCTCACACAAACCGAACCCCCTGCTCTCCACTTCCAGCCAATGCCACCCCTCCAACACTAAATGTGTTTTCCAAATGAAAATAAACGGAGTCCGACTGGTTTGAGGCAGTCATACTCTGGAATATGAGATCAAATAAAAGGCTTCTGTGGAGGCTGAAAAGGAGAAATGAAATGGTTTCTGAGGGGGAGATGTACCAAGTAATAAAATTACTCTTTTATATCTTCCTAAACAGCGCATGTTCCTGTGGAGTGTGTGAGGGCTTTACTTTGGTCAAAGACAAGTATGCAAGTGGCAATTTCTACCTCCAGGGAAGATTTCCCGATACACTTCTCGAGACACTGCAATTTCCTTGAAAACGAGAAACTATTTCGGCAACAAGTTAAGCAGAACTTTGGAAGTTTCACTTTGATGATGTGCCGGTACACGCTGTCATTCAAAGGTATGTTCCATTAAATGGGAACAGCAAGAGATGATTCATAAGCCTACTGCTTTTCAATGAGTTCAAACTAGGCAGAAATGTTCCGATGAACGCTTGTATTTTATACTAAAACATTCGGTTGACTCGGAGCTGACCATGATGTCACTACTTGAAATTGCTTAGCTATTCCGGTTATACAAGCAGCCGTTCCATTTGGCATTGGGGGAGATGTACAACAAAAGGATAAATCTAACTACTTAAAATCAGGCAATTGATTTGTATTCTTAAAAAGCAGGTCACAATAATATTCAGATGGACTTTTTTGCTGCCGCAGAAGGGCTGTATTAGAGGAAATTTGCAATTGGAGAGAATACATTATAAGTCATTATACAGGAGCTATTAAACCTTCAGTAAAAATGCTTTGGTACAAGGATTGAGCCACTTATCATACCTACTCACTGCCTTTAAAAGCTGTCTATGTTCAGTACTCTGAGTGGCAAAAAAGCAATCGCTGATGACATTGAAAACAGGAATAGATGTACAATTTATGAAAGCAGAAAAAGGCTGGTTGGGATTTTCAGAGAAGTTGTAATTGTTGTTCGCAATCATAGGAGAAAGGCAGACTGCAATTTGTGGAATAAAAAAAATAATATTCAGAACACCTTTTATCAACAGGAGGATCTGGGTTATTTTATTATTAAAAAATGGTTTTAAGAAATCAGAAAGCGTATTGAAAAATCGATAACTGCAGGGGAGTATTCACAGTTTTCTGAATGGATCGCAACCCAGCCCTTTGTTTTAATGTGTTCTTTAATGAGGGTAATCTACGAAAATGATACAACTAATTAAATTAACGACTCGCAAACAACCCCCGTTTCAGTTTGTGATGTGGTCTTGGCATGTAATTAAGTAGTTAACACCAGGTTGATGATGTTTATGAATCCATTTCTGTGAACAAAATGTGGAACTTTACTCGCAGTGACAACCTGTGAGACTGTTGTGTACAAACATACACAAGTAGGGAGCAGACTCATTAGAGATCTCGTAGCGCGAGGCCCCCGAACACTGTGTGGAGCGTGCATCGGCGGCTTAAAAACACTTGTCAAGCTTTCATCATGGCTGACTTTTAATTTACACAAAGTCACCCAATTATACTTGGAGGCAACGTTTCCAATACTTTGCAAACTTGGGAAACATCATTAACTTTCTCTCTGTACTGCCTTTTGCCCCCTGTCGAAGTCTGTTGCCGTCTACTCAGGAAGACAAATGGCAAAGGGGATGTTTCTGACAGCTTAAAAGTACCCATCAGCTGCCTGTGAGACATCTCCCTGCACATCCAGCCCTGAACCACCCCAAACAAACAGCAGGCTCCACTTCAAATACATAGCAGGACTATTAGGTAATCTTCTCCTTTGTTCACTCTCCCTCAGCCTTGGTGACTAACCTCAATCTCTCCCCGTTTCAGCTCCTTCCTTCACGCTGAAAACACAACACTTAATGCTGCCAGGACTTTGGGAGTGCACCGTGATGAATGGCTCGGAGTTATCTTTAAAACATATATATACAAGCTATCTTGTGTATTCAAAATAGTTTGTTGCGTTATGATGAGAGGCAGAGGGAAAGAGCAGGGCGGCAGCACAACGGCTCTTTGTTTTGGGACGGGACAAATCTGAGGTTTCCTTTTGGATATTCAATATCCTGCAAGGTACAAACCAGAGCTACAGTAGTCTAGTGTCTGGGCTTTTTTTTTTTTTTTTTTTAAGGGGAGGGGTGTAGAGGCTTGCTACGTGTGTCTGTGAATTGTTGCATGCTTCTTAGTCAATTGCTGTGTGGCTCGCGTGAGTCGCTTCCAACAAAGCCTGGGAAATCAATCAATCTGCGAAAAAGAAATACCTCGTATGCCAGATGTGGCACTTGGAAAAAACTTAAAAAGAGCTGCTTGTATTAGTGACTGTAAGGGTCCTGAAAATAAATATTTATTACAAATGAATCAAGCTGTCAAAATGCTACCTACTCCACTTTGAGTCACTGCTTGTTATTTTAGGTGGCTTCTCTCATGTTGAATCTGTAAAGTGTAAACGTCTTACTCTGAAATATATCTCCATTATTTACTTCACAAGTTGCCAAAGAGAATGAAAGACAAATATTTCATTAGCAGGTGACCTTTTTTTTTTGTTTCTTTTACAAGTCTTCAGTAGTTCCGCTCCTTGACACATATACGCTCTTGCATACACTGACTATAATTATAAATGCAATGCTTGCTATAGGGAGCTGAACTTTTCACACCTTTCAAAGCCACAAAATTGGATGGTTTTGTGGTTGTGCAGCTGCCGCTGCGCGCTAATGCAAGGCGGTGTCATATGAAAAATATTCCTCTCCCCAAACCACAGGGCTGGTCATTAATGAAACACAGGCCGTGCAGTGAGGTCATACAGAGTCTAGATTTCAGCAGCCACACTTAAAAACCGCTCAGAGAGAATAGAGAAACATGAACACAAATCAGATTCCAGCTCCAAGGACGGGGAAAATAAATAAATAGAGAAAGGCACTGGCCCCTCTCACATTTTCCCCCAGCGCTCTGCAAACAACCGTCAACTGCAGCTCAGAAACAGCTCACAATGAGAGCAGACTAAACAATCTGGTCCCGGCCAAGGAAAATGCTAAGCAACTCAGCACACAGGATGTCTCACCCTAATTGCCAACTATCAAATCTCACAATGGAATCTATCCATTTGGCAAAAATTTCACAGCAAACTTGGCAATATACTTTTTAAAAGTGTCAACTTTTGTGATGAGAAGACAGGATGAAAAAAGAGTCGGGAGAAACACGAGAATTTCATTTCTTTCTGGGATTTGTTGGGGTTTATTGAGCTTACTGGAAATCGAGCAATAATGTGTGCTGAAGGGGGGGGGGGGGAAATACTTTGATTAGGTAAAAGGTGCTAGGGGTCTTGTAAACGAGTGATTAAAATCCTCAGCATTAAGATAAACAGACTAAATGGGTCCCTAAAGACGGCACACTCAGGAAGCAGAGAGCAAGGGCAAGTCCGAGTCAGCAGGAGAGACTGACAGCCTGTGGACTGGAGGTGGGCATGGGAGCGTAACTGGAGCCTTGGGACTGGTATAAGAACAGGGTTACCAGGAGGGACCGGGCTTTAAACAGGAAGCTAATGGACAGTCTCCACCATCCACCATGTGGCATTGTATTTTCCAGCCAGTCAAAGCCATGCTCGCAAAGACCCCATGACTTCAAACAGCCAAAATAGCAGCACATTCATGAAACAGAACAGAACTACTGGGAATTAAAGAAGGCAGGGGGAGAAAAAAATGCACACACAAAAAAAAAAAAAAAAAAAAAAAAGGTAGCAGGCCTCGACAGCAGATGGTAAAATTAACATTTCAACAGTTCCTTCCTTTCATGTAGGTCTCGGCAGAACTTTTTTCGAAAAGAAAAAAGTAAGAGGGGCTTGGGTTTTGGTGAGATACAGTGGTGTAGAAGGCATCTGGAAAAGGGGGAAGAGGAATATTGGCTTATTGCTCCTGATGGTCCACCTCAATGAAAAATTAAATAGGTCTGTTTTGCAGGTTTCCCCTCTCTGGAGTGCTCTAAGCTGTTTTATGGAAACATCATCTTGGTAATTTATACGGCAAAGAACACCTGGTGATGAAAGAAAAATAAACCATTCCTCCCTTTCTTTCTCCGCTTAAAACCCCAACACTTTGGCTTTGTGGTCTTGCCCTTTGATGTCCATCCATTTGGGCTTATTTGCAAGAAGTTGGCATCTACAATGTAGTGTTGAATCGTTCACAAAATGCTTGTCAGATTTAATTTTGAAGTCTTGATATACACTTCAAAAAATGTGCTGCGGAGATGTTATCATGGAGGGACTGCAAGACTCTCTAATAAAAGACCCAAACAATGGACAGCCTCTCTCATTTCTAACCCTGTCCAATGGAGCGTCTCAGTAGTACCCATTAATTTGGACACAGTTCTGGCTAAATTACATGTGTTCCACCTCTGTGACATTTTAAATGCAATTAAAAGCTGGTTATGGAAGTGTGCGCGGACTTCCCTGTGATGAAGGGAAATCACCGATGTGATTAACATGCAAACGAGCTCATGCTGGCAGACTAGATTGGGGTTTGAAAACCTCAATTACTTTTGTGTGATTATCTATTTACCAGTACACAGATTTTCATTTCTCATCTCCAGCCGCGTTCCCCCATGCACGAGCTTCAATTACACGTGGCACACCTTTATTTATGATGCGCGCCATGCCGAAATACAAGCGCGGGCTATTTTTCACTGTGATGTATGGCGTGTTTAAAGGCCGCTCATGAGGCAGGGCCACCAGACCTCCTAATGCTGAACCATTTGCTTTGTGAGCACTTAATATGATCTTGACCCCCACTGCCCTACACACCCCCAATCCATCCATCCAACCTCTATTTAGACTCTGTTAAACCCCCCCCCCCCCCTCCCCATTAGACAGCAGGGAGAGTAATGGACAAAGGGCAACCATTTTTCCCTTTCATCTGAATTTGTATTTATTTCTAAACTATAACACGGCTAAAAATTGAAGCCCTTTAAAATGCATGACTGAGTGTGTGTGTGTGCAGTGTGTGTGCGTGTGCGTGTGCGTGTGTGTGCGTGTGCGTGTGTGTGTGTGTGTGTGCGTGTGCGTGTGTGTGTGCGTGTGGAAGGGGGGGGGCTATTATCTGGAGACTAATTGCAGGTGAAGATCTTACTATATGAAGTGGTAGTCGAGAGGAAGGTGTGAGATTGAAATGAACTGCAGAAACACTCCAGGCTTTATAGTTTGTATCATCTTGTTGATGTAATTATTAAAAGCATCGCCTGGCAGCACAGGAGGAATGCATTTTAATTAATGAACTGCTGAATAGTGACAGTTTTTTCTTTTTTATGTTGTTGAAATTCACATTGAATTATACAGTATATTTTCCGTGCAGAATAAAAAACCCCACAACTATTTTTAAGGAAAGACAGCAAGCAAACTATTCCAAAGTACACACTAAATTAATAAACTACAGTGCACAAACTTCCTTTTCAACCTTTTTATGTGAAGCGTAATGATTTTTTTTTTTAAATAGTATTGTGCGTGACCTTTTTGTTTGTCAGTGTTTCTCGGTGCCCAGAGACAGGAAGAGAATGAAAGACGCACATATCTGTGGCACCGCACCGGCTTTTCACATTGTGCCTGGCATACATAAAACATGCCCTGTTGCTTCAGCTGGAGCAAAAAGGAAAACAGTGCCATCAAGTGAAATTTCTGAGGACTCTTCAAACACCTCGGCAGATAGATCTATCACCTTTCAAATTAAAAGCAGCAAAAGGAGACACTTTTTTTTCTGTGTAAACTTCAATTAATATTATTTATTCACACGAAATCAGACATTTCTTGTCAAACATATCACTGTTATCATGTAAAACACAGATTATTTTTTTTAATTCTAATGTATTCTGTACATCTGCATACTTTAAGAAAAACGTATTTACTCTGGATGGGAATATTAGACATACGAGCACCTCCCACTCAAGCAGGGAGATGGTAAGACAAGAAATGAACATGATGCTTTGCTGACTTCATGTTCACAATCCTGTTTGAGCTACCTCAGGAACAAAGGGAATCATTATTACTATTTGAACGCAGTTGCCAGGACTTGGCTCTTTACACTGGTATGAGGTTGCTAGAGTAGCTAAAAAAAAAAAACTGGTGGGGACGGCTCGAATCACGAGTGAGGGTGAATAAAAGAGACGGAGAGGGTTAGAGCTTAGATAATAGCAGATAATGGACAATTAACTCAGGCTAGTGGTGCCGGCTGCAGTGAATAGCAGCTTGTGGTGCAGCAAGTCCCCGATCACCACTCAGCCATATTCACATTGGGAATACAGGCGATATCAAGCTGCAGGCTACTGAGCCTCAGAGGTGTACACGCCGCATTAGCAATCTCCACAATGCCTTCAAACAATGCTCGATACCAACAAAGTGCAAACGCAAGCACTCTGCCGATGAGGAGTGTGTGGTGCCATAACCTTGTCTTTTGTTTTATGTCCTTTCACCGTCAAAATAAACCCAGGAGCTGGAAATCCATTTAAAAAAAAGTCACATACGGCCATTGCTATGTGCAGATTTATAGATTTGCATAATTAAACCTATATAAAAAGCTAATTGCATAAATAAATGAGTGGATGTCACCATGGTGCATCACACAAACAATGTTCATAGAAAAGGGACTCAGGAGTGTTTTAACTGCCCACCCCAGCCCCCCCACTCCCCTTCAAGCTCCATCTAAATCTATTGATCTGTGAAACACGGGGACCCATGGGAGGCAATTCACTTAATATCATACATCTAATGATGAGATGAATTACGATTATACCATTTGGTAATTAAACGTCTTACAAACCATTTAACTGTCTGCGCGTCAGGAGGGGTCGCTGGAGGTCGCTACGATTGTTTTTCATTTCTGGTTGGCACGAAGGCAGGAGACACGCAGGAAGTAAGGCTGGGGGGGGGCGGTGGTGGTATGGCACAATGATGAAAACACACTAATGATTGGTAGCAGCTACTAATCCCTAACGCTGTCAAGACTTTGAAGGGAAAACAATTTGCAGGGAGCAAAGGAAACGGACGAAAAATAAAGCCAGACAAACATCTTTGCTTTCATGGATTTTTCTTTTTGTCTTTATATTTAGGAATCTCATTAGCTCGCTTGAGCATTCTTTCACAATAAGAGTGAGAAAAATAAGCCCGTGTTTATTGGTTAACTATAAATACATGACAAGGGTGATGTGAAGGGAGGGGGAAGGGGGAGTTATGTACAGAAACCTTCACTCTTTGCAAGAATGTGTCTGATCCACACAAAGGTGTGTTAAACACTCGCGCTGAGAGCCAATTTACTGTCAACATCCACAACCCTAATCCCTACTTACAGGCAATAATTACCCAACATTGCCAAGTCCGTGTGTTGTTGCGTCGAGAGGCGAACTCCAAAGGCCTGTTCAGGGCTTATTTTTTTGACTGTAATGGACACGGTAGTATGTTCGAGACTGGTTGAAAAGTATCGAAAGGTTTACGCAATGAAACGTCCAATCACGAACTAGCAGACCCCTTCCATCCTATCCTCAGAAGCTAACAATACCTTTCTTTTATATCTAACACATTCACGCAGCATTTTACTGACAGAGGGATGTGTGTCATGCTGCTGGCTCCTTATTGAATGATAGCTAGTAAACATTGTCAGTCCAAAGAGGGACAGGATTAAAGCCTGCTTTGCCTATTGAGGGGAACAGTAGGCGGAAAAGGGAACCGGAACAATGGCCAAATGGAGGACGGTATCACGAGGGTCCAATTTCTGCAGTGATGAATATGTGGGAGATTATAACCCATTCCATCATTTCCATAATGTAAAACTCTCTTTCTTCTTCGCCCGCCGACTATTCACTAAATAAATGAGAAAACTATCACCCGCGCAGAAATATTTGACAAAAGGCGGCATGGAGGGAGAGTGAGTTTTGAATGACCCCCGCGCCTTTGACAATGCAGGCGCTGTCCGGACATATTCGGAAGCAGCGGAGTGAGTAAGACCTGGTAGAGTATTTATCACTGGGCACAATGCAAATGTATTACCATGTCACCTATACCACTTTACGGCGCAGAATGGAAGCACGGCGAACACAAGGGAGTTTTGTATAACACCGGGTGGAAATGCGGGGTTCTGTCGATGTGTGGCTTTTGCTGCTTCGCTAGCACTCTAACCTGAGGGATCATTCAGCGGACCCTGGTTTAAAACCCGGGAACCACAAAGAGTCAGCCATCGCATTTAAGAAAATATGCATACTAGCTAATGAGTCTTTCCACCAAAATCATTTGAAACGGATTGGTTTGAAAGAACTTCTGAAAAGAAAAGAGTGGAGGGGGAAGGAGGCGTGGATAGAAGAAGTTGAAATTAGACTAGCTTTGGCTTTTGGTTAGTTAATAACTTTTCTTTAAAGACTTTTTGGAAATCGGTGAAAGCTATCTGGTTTAGTATGGCTACCGAGCAACAAAAGTAAATGACATTGTATTATAAAGTTGTACTGTATACTAACCGTATGGATTGACGTATAACAACTGCAGGCTCTTGAATCCAAATACATTTCTACAGTGCTCCTCAAAAAACATGAAATTCCTGAGCCATAGAAAATATCTCCACCTGATATATGTGTGCCTGTTTATGTGTGTATGTGATGAAAGAAAGGCTACGTATGTGTGTGTGTGTGTGTGTGTCATCTGCCCCTATCATTGCAGTCTATTCCAGAGATTTCTCCCATGGTACCCTAGTTTATTTACTTTATCTACAATATAATGCTTCAGTGAACATTAGCAACTTTGAGACACAAGTTTCAATCAGTGGTCTCGCGGCGGTGTGTGCTCAGCCAGGTGCAGAGAAGAGATGAACACCGCCGCCGAAGAGACGCTGCGGCTTTCAACCGGAGGACTGACAAAGAGGTCCCGAAATAAAACCGAATAAAAACGGACAGCGGGGAAAGCAGAAAGAGGAGAAGCAGGGAAGAAAGCCAGAGAAAATAAACTGTACAGGACAGCGGGGAGAAGAACTGGCAGAAAAGGTGGTGGTGGAATAAAAATTTATTTTGTGATAAATACAATTGTGTTGAGAGATGGGGAGAAAGAGTGAGGTAGACAGACAAAGGGAATGATAGAAATGGACACAAACAAAGTAAGGGAGAAAGGATTGGAGAGGGAAAGAAAAAAAAGAAGGGGGGGGGGGCAAGGTGCTCTCCCTGGGTAGAGTGGAGCTGGTCTTGTCCAATAAACACAGGTGAGCAGCTCGACAGTCCAGGACCACCAGGCTGACTGACAGCTGAGAGCTCTCACTGACCGCCAGCTTTATGTTACATGACATGAGGAGTGCAACTGACAAAGAGAAACTGCCTGAGAGTGGGGGGGAGACGAGTGGGCGGAAGCGCACACACACACACACACTCACACTCACACACACACTCTCTCCCCTGTTCGCTTGTGCACTTGTTGGCTGTTTGAAGCGGCCACAAAATCGCAGACAAGAGGAACGCCGTGCTACTTCCCTTCACAGGTGAGCAGGAGAAGGAAACACCCCGGTGCTTCAGTGGGAGAAAGTGAGGAGTTGTGTGGGGGGGGGGGCGGGGTCAGAATGTATGCTGTGTGCCGACTGAATCTTTTCCACATGACGGGCCTCGGGCTGTTTTTGTCAACTGCACTCTTGAGCAGCGAGGAGTCAGGTAGTGTGACCACATGATTGCCCATGAGGCACTGTGGTGGGAGAGGCGGGGGGGGGGGGGGGGGGGGGGGGGGGAGAGAGAAGGAGTGAAAGGTGAGAGATCGGGGGGGGGGGGGCAGGGGGACAGGACCGATGCACCACGCATGATGAGGTGTAATCACAAACCCCATTCAGGGTGCAGCAGAGTTTGTCAACATACACACATTCACATTCCACTGTCTGTCAGCTCCATGACCCAAATCGAGCATGCTGTGTGTTAGTGTGTGTGTGCGTTTTTCCTCACACACAGAAGGATGCTTTCTGCCCATTGCCAACCAGGTAGTAACAGTTGCACTGTCTGGGCTTGTGGTTTTGCGGTGAGGAAGTCAAGATTCCAAGCTCTTGTAGGATTTCACCGCCGCCTGTATCCCTTTTCAGCCGGCGATCAAGTGATCATTATGAACAAAGGACTTGGCTTGTTGCCTCTGGAGTAAAAGCTTTTTCAGTGGCTGTGACCGTGTGGATTTGAAACTTTGGAAAAGCTACAGAAGAGAAGGCACTAGTCATGTTCAAAATAATTGAATGAGACACAATTAGACACTCAGTAATTCAAACTTAAAATGAAAAGAAACATGAACAAATTATTATAGAAAACATGAAACTAAAGAAAATCGTATTTACAGTTCAACAAAGTTATTTCATAAAAATGTAGGTCTTATATTCCCATATTAAGCCAAAATGTATTTTCATGAATGTATTTTAGTTAGTTAAAAAACAGATGGCAATTTCTGTGGATAACGTACAGCCTGATATCTCAAAATACTAAGAATTCAGCTTTGATGAGTCCTGTAACGTAAAGTGCACTCGGAGAGCATTTGAGCTCATCAGAAGGGTTACAATAGTGGACATTTAGTTTATGTCATAATGACAATATCCCTATAAAACACTGGGCTGTGAAGGGCTAACATAAACTGAGCGCTGTGTGTTCAGGCTGAAAAATGAGTCTGTGTGACAGTTTGGTGATAACACACAAGTTCAATCTGTCAAGACAATCAGCATTTAGACCTTGGGAGAAGAATGCGCGCCTGTGTGCGACCGATTCATTGGACACGATCACCTGCGAGTGAAGCGGCTCGTAATTCTTCCCACCTGAAATGAGGGGTTCAAACTAGTGTCAGGCCGCTCTGATGTCATGCCTGCCTCAGGTTGGGTTTCACAATAATCTCAGGCTCTTGGAGAGATGCCATCGGAGTCCAACTTCCGCACCCAAGCTTTCTCCAATTAAATATCGGGGGAAAGAATAACACGTGAAACACTAGATCCCGGCTCAGTTTTTAGGAAATTAAGGTGCAGCGGTTTCAATCAGTCATTTATAATATGAGGTGTTCATATACAAACTATATATGAAGGGGGCCTCAAAGTATGCAGCTGATGGGAATGTATCTTTTTAACATCTGGAAAATAGCATGAGGAGTTTTGAAAAAACAACTGGATAAAAGATAGAGAGAGAAAGAGAGGAACTGCATAGGCAGCGACGAGGATCAATAGACTCATTGAGCCTCTTTATCTTCTCCTTAAGGAATGACAGCAATAATCATTCTGAGCCGACTCGCCTGCCCAGCTTTGTAACTCCATTCTCATGGCAACTGTGCACTCTGGACAAACACTCTCCATGCAATCTCTTTTCTCCACTCCTCACCGTCTGCCCTGCATCTCCACATCCTCCGCTCTGTCCCTGTGTCATTTTTATTCTCATCAGACCTGTGCAATAAATACCAGAGCCTTGCAGAGAAGCCATATAAGTATGGAAGAAGAGAGGCCGTCTAAAAGTGGAGTAGGTGATCTCAGCCTTGTTATATTTTCAATTTGTGATGGTTTGCATGTGGAAAAAAAACAACTGGGAATATACATCCCAGGTGTGAAAAATATTTCAGTGTAAGTACAATTCCGGAGTCTATTTAAAAACAGGACAGCTCCTAATCCCAGAGATCAGCAAAGGGCAACACATCATTGCTCTATCCACTTTTGCTCCAATTTGCTCACGGCACTATCAGACCCCAAACCATACCTCATTAAGTTGAAATATGGAAACTTGGGCAACTTCCAAAACTTCTCTCCCCTTCCCTTCCCCCTTGCGTAAGTGTGAAGACAAAACAGTGGACCGTAGAGGGAAGGGTGCACGGAGAGCTGCGGCAGATCCTTGGGACCGAGAGCGAAAGGAAGGAAGAGAGGGAAAGTAAACCTTTGATGAGTAAGACTTTTTTTGTTAAGCGAGGGGGCTTAACTTTAAAATATTCTGGGTGGCGGTGAATGGGGGGATTGACCAATGGCCCTGATCTCAGCCACACACTGGGGCACTGGGGTTAATGGTGGATAAAGATTAGGGAAGAAAAAGGGGGGTTTCTTTGCCTGATCTCCATCCAACCCCACGCTCCACCCCGCAGTTTTTCACCTTCTCCACCAATCCCAAATGAGCCAGACAATGGAGGCCGCCAATAGGGAATGATCCCAGTCCCTTTGATTTCCGCCTCTACCCCCTCGGCGGCTCCGAGTGCCCAGGGTAAAGATCCGTGGAGGTTCCCCCTGTTTGCCCACTCACAGGCTCCACAGTTAGCAGGCTCAGAGAAACCATTTGAGGATTGGAAGCGGAATGACAAGAGGTCTCTGATCTTTGACAAGAAATCTATTTCAAACTGGAAATGTGAGCAGAGGGCTGTTCAGTCCAAGTTCTTTAAAGCAGCCAGAGATAGATCTAATTGCTGTAGATTTATATATATATGTCTACATTGGAAGTATGGCTTGCAGTGTGTTGGGGCTATTACACTTTTGCGATGATTAAAAAGGACTTTTTTTTTAGGCCAGCAGATATGCAGTAAGAGTTCATCTTTGAAGATTTAACTGAATACTAGACAAATTAAGAAGTAATATCTAAATCTCTTTTAGGTGGAAAAGGAAATCTGGACTCTGCTTCGCTCTGGAAAGAGAGACTCTTGGGGAAGTGGACTTGGTTCTACAGCCAAGCCACCCAGAATATGTTCTCCTGTCCATACACTTTGATCCTATTTCACTCTAGTGTCCTAAGATAAATAGATTTCCTCTCTTAGGTTGGGGGTAGAATATTGAAATGAAGTTACGGTTTGGATAGAAAGCAAACTGACTTTGAATTTCGGGCTTCAAACCAAAAATGTTGAGTACTTAGGCAGACGTATCAAAATATTTCATACAGCAATGATTGATTATTTAGTTACAGTTTATGAAACC